>NC_047042.1:1998963-2259829 GCF_011762595.2 Tursiops truncatus
TGTGCCAGTACCATACTGTCTTGATTACTGTAGCTTTGTAGTATAGTCTGAAGTCAGGCAGCCTGATTCCTCCAGCTCCGTTTTTCTTTCTCACGATTGCTTTGGCTATTCGGGGTCCTTTGTGTTTCCACACAAATTGTAAAATTTCTTTTTCTAGTTCTGTGAAAAATGCCACTGGAAATTTGATAGAGATTGCATTGAACCTACAGATTGCTTTGGGTTGTATAGTCATTTTCACAGTATTGATTCTTCCAATCCAGGGGCATGGTATATCTCTCCATCTGTTTTTGTTTTCTTTGATTCCTTACATCAGTGTTTTATGGTTTTCTGAGTACAGGTCTTTTGCCTCCTTAGGTAGGTTTATTCCTAGGTATTTTATTCTTTTTGTTGTGATGGTAAATGGGATTGTTTCCTTAATTTCTCTTTCTGATCTTCTGTTGTTAGTGTATAGGAATGCACGGGATTTCTGTGCATTAATTTTGTATCCTGCAACCTTACCAAATTCATTGATTAGTTCTAGTAGTTTTCTGGTGGCATCTTTAAGATTTTCTATGTATAGTATCATGTCATCTGCAAACAGTGACAGTTTTACTTCTTTTCCAATTTGTATTGCTTTTATTTCTTTTTCTTCTCTGATTGCTGGGCTAGGACTTACAATACTATGTTGAATAATAGTGGCAAGAGTGCACATCCTTGTCTTGTTCCTGACCTTAGAGGAAACACTTTCAGTTTTTCACCATTGAGAATGTTTGCTGTGGGTTTGTCATACACGGCTTTTATTATGTTGAGGTAGGTTCCCTCTGTGCACGCTTTCTGCAGAGCTTTTTATCACAAATGGGTGTTGAATTTTGCCAAAAGCTTTTTCTGCATCTATTGAGATGATCATTTGGTTTTAATTTGTTAATATGGTGTATCACATTGGTTGTCTTGCATGTATTGAAGAAACCTTGCATCCCTGGGATAAATCCCACTTGATCCTTTTAATGTGTTGTTGGATGCTCTTTGCTAGTATTTTGTTAAGGCTTTTTGTATCTATGTTCTTCAGTGATACTGGTGTATAGTTTTCTTTTTTGCAATATCTTTGTCTGGTTTTGGTATCAGGGTGATTGTGGCCTTGTAGAACGAGTTTGGGGGTGTTTCTCCCCCTACAATTTTTTGGAAGAGTTTGAGAAAGGTATGTGTTAACTCTTCTTTAAATGTTTGATAGAATTCGCCCATGAAGCCATCTGGTCCTGGACTTTTGTTTATTGGAAGATTTTTAATTACATTTTCAATTTCATTACCTGTAGTTAGTCTATTTATATTTTCTAATTCTTCCTGGTTCAATCTTGGAAGGTTGTACTTTTCCAAGAATTTGTCCTTTTCTTCCAGGTTGTCCATTTTATTACCATATCGTTGCTTGTATGATATCTTATGATCTTTTGTATTTCTGCGGTGTCAGTTATAATCTCTCCTTTTTCATTTCCAGTATAATTGTTTTGAGTCCTATCCCTTTGTTCCTTGATGGGTCTGGGTAAAGGTTTATCAATTTTCTTTATCTTCTCAAAGAACCAGCTTTTAGTTTTACTGATCTTTGTTATTGTTTTCTTTGTTTCTATTTTATTCATTTCTGCTCTGATCTTTATGATTTCTTTCCTTCTACTAATTTTGGGTTTTCTTTGTTCTTATTTTCCTAGTTGCTTTAGATGTAAGATTAGATTATTTATTTGAGATTTTTCTTGTTTCTTGAGGTGAGCTTGAATTGCTATGAGCTTCCCTCTTAGAACTGCTTTTGCTGTATCCCATAGGTTTTGGATCATCATGTTTTTTGTTTTTTTTTAAAAAATTAATTAATTAATTTATTTATTTTTGGCTGTGTTGGGTCTTCATTTCCGTGCGAGGGCTTTCTCTAGTTGTGGCAAGCGGGGGCCACTCTTCATGGCGGTGCGTGGGCCTCTCACTATCTCGGCTTCTCTTGTTGCGGAGCACAGGCTCCAGATGTGCAGGCTCAGCAGTTGTGGCTCATGGGCCAAGTTGCTCCGCGGCATGTGGGATCTTCCCAGACCAGGGTTCGAACCCGTGTCCCCTGCATTAGCAGGCAGATTCTCAACCACTGTGCCACCAGGGAAGCCCTGGATCATCATGTTTTCATTGTCATTTGTTTCTAGGTAATTTTTGATTTCCTCTTTGATTTCTTCAGTGATCTCTTTGTTATCTAGCAGTGCACTGTTTAGCCTCCATGTATTTATATTTTGTACTGTTTCTCTCCTGTAAAGTGATTTCTAACCTCATAGCGTTGTGGGTGGCAAAGGTGCTTGATATGATTTCAATTTTCTTAAATCTTCCAAGGTTTGATTTGTGACCCAAAATGTGATCTACTCTGGAGAACATTCTGTGTGCACTTGAGAAGAAAGTATATTCTTCTGCTTTTGGGTGGAATGTCCTAAAAGTACCAATTAACTCTATCTGGTCTATTGGGTCATTTAAAAAAGCTTGTGTTTCCTTATTTACTTTCTGTCTGAATGATCTGTCTATTGGTGTAAGTGGTGTGTTAAAGTCCCCCACTATTATTGTGTTACTGTCAATTTCTCCTTTTATGGCTGTTAGCATTTGCCTTATGTATTAAGGTGCTCCTATATTGTGTGCATAAATATTTATAATTGTTTTCTTCTTGGATTGATCCCTTGATCATTATGTTCTGTCCTTTCCTATCTCTTGTAACAGTCTTTATTTTAAAGTCTATTTTATCTGATATGAGTATTGCTACTCCATCTTTCTTGTGATTTCCATTTGCATGGAATATCTTTTTCCATCCCCTCACTTTCAGTCTGTATGTGTCCTTAGGTCTGAAATGGGTTTCTTGTAGACAGCGTATATAAGGGTCTTGTTTTTGTATCCATTCAGCCAGTCTCTGTCTTTTTGTTGGAGCACTTATTCCATTTACTTACATTCAAGGTGATTATCAATATATATGTTCCTATTACCATTTTATTAATTGATTTGGGTTTGTTTTTGTGGGTCTTTTTCTTCTCCTTTTGTGTTTCTTGCTTAGAGAAGTTCCTTTAGCATTTGTTGTGGAGCTGGTTTGGTGGTGCTGAATTCCCGTAGCTTTTGCTTGTCTGTAAAGCTTTTGATTTTTCCATCGAATCTGAATGAGATCCTTGCTGGGTAGAGTACTCTTCCTTGTAGGTTTTTCTCCTTCATCACTTTAAATATGTCCTGCCAGTCCCTCCTGGCTTGCAGAGTTTCTGCTGAAAGATCAGCTGTTAACCTTATGGGAATTCCCTTGTGTGTTATTTGTTGCTTTCCCCTTGCTGCTTTTAATATTTTTTCTTTGTATTTAATGTTTGATAGTTTGATTTATATGTGTCTTGGCATGTTTCTCTTTGGATTTATCCTGTATGGGACTCTCTGGCTTTGTAGACTTGATTGACTATTTCCTTTCCCATGTTAGGGAAGTTTTCGACTATAATCTCTTCAAATACTTTCTCAGTCCCTTTCTTTTGCTCTTCTTCTGGGACCCCTATAATTCGAATGTTGCTGCATTTAATGTTGCCCCAGAAGTCTCTGAGACTGTCCTCAATTGTTTTCATTCTTTTTTCTTTATTCTGTTCTCCAGCATTTACTTCTACCATTTCCAGCGGTTACTTCCACCATTCTATCTTCCAGGTCACTTATCCATTCTTCTGCCTCAGTTATTCTGCTATTGATTCTTTCTAGAGTGTTTTAAATTTCAGTTATTGTGTTGTTCATCACTGTTTGTTTGCTCTTTAGTTCTTCTAGTTCCTTGTTAAATGTTTCTTGTATTTTCTCCATTCTGTTTCTGAGATTTTGGATCATCTTTATTATCATTACTCTGAATTCTTTTTCAGGTAGGTTGCCTATTGTGTCTTCGTTTATATGGTCTTGTTTTTACCTTGCTCCTTTATCTGTAATGTATTTTTTTATCGTTTCATTTTTTTTTTGATGGGTGGGGCTCTATTCCTCTCTTACTGGTTGTTTGGCCTGAGGTGTCCAGCACTGGAGTTTGCAGGCAGTTGGAGAGAGCCAGGTCTTGGTGCTGAGATGAGGACCTCCAGGAGGCCTCACTCGATTAATATTCCCTGGGGTTTGAAGTTCTCTGTTAATGTAGCGGTTTGGACTTGGAGCTCCCACCACATGAGCTCGGGCCAGACCTCTGGCCTGGGAACCAAGATGCCACAAGCCGTGTGGTGTGGAAAAAAAAAAGAAAAAAAAGAGAAAGAAAAAGAAAAAAGGAGTGGTACAATAACAAAGAATAATACACAAAATAAAATTAGAAAGATAAAAAATATATTAGGAAAAATAAAAATACAATTGAAACAACTGCAACATGGTAAAATAACACCACACCAGAGGGAAAAAAAAACCGGGGCGGGGGGGGGGGGGAACAAGCCAAAAGGAGAGAGCAATAACAAAGTATAAAGAATAAAATAAAATTAGAAAAATAAAAGATTAGAAAAAATAAAAATGTAAATGAATGAACAACAATGAATCCACTAGGTAAAACAGAAGCCCAATCTAAACGATGAAAAATCATAATAAAGCCTTGGCTTTGGGGGCAGAGTTTAGGCAGGGGTGGAACTTAGGCAGGGGTTGGGGTTTTGGGTGGGGCAGGACCTAGGCGGGTGATGGTGCGACATTTGAGCATGGGGTGAGGCCTAGTCTCAGAACCCATGCAGCTGCAGCCAGAAAAGGCCCTGGGAGCGGGGCCTAAGCGGGGCATCCTTCAAGTGTGGGGCGGGGCCTCTACTTAGGACCTGTGTGGAAGGGGAGCGGCAGGACATGGAAGGAGGGCCTCTGGAGTGTGGAGTGTGCAGGTGGGGCCCTGAGTGAGGGCGTGTGGGTGGGGTTTAGGCCCAGCGTGTTGGAGGGGGTCTCAGAGGGGGTCTCCGAGTGTAGAGGTGGGGCCCTGGGTGGGGGTTTAGGGGCGGGGCTTGGGCTCTGCCTGGCAGGAGGGAAGCTCCTAGGGCAGGGAGCCCAATAGGTTCCCCGGCGCCTAAGTGGACAGGGAAAGCGCTAGCCCCGTTCCCTTCCGTTCCTTCGCTCCCCTCCCCCACCGTCTCCCCCAGGGTCTCCCCCATCACTGCTGGACCCCTAACCGTGGGTGGGCCCCGCTGGGTGTAGGAACTCATCCCCTCCCCCAGCCACCCTTCATGGGTGCCGGTCCCAGAGGTCCGGCTTTTACTTTTGCTCCCCCTTCCCTCCCTCCCTCTCCTTCAGGACCCGCGTGGCTGGAGGGGCCCTCGGTGGGCAGAGGATCACGCCTGGCATCTCAGCAGGTTCCTGGGGGTCCACCTGGGCAGGGGAAACCTGGCCACGCCCCCTTTTGATCCTCTGCCCTCCCAATGGTCCCCCAGTTTCCCCCTTCGGGTGTGGGATCCCTTCCCCTCCCCCAGCTGCCCCTCACCTCCACTTCTCCTTCCCCTTCACTCTCCCCACGCTCCACATCCTACCCGGTCTCTTGGGGTTCCTTCCTTCCCCTTAGGTGTCCATGGTCCCCCATGGGTGCCTGGTAGGTGCCCTAGTTGTGCAGAGACGCGAATTCCACATCCTCTTCATACGCAATCTTGACTCCGCCCCCCTAGTCCTTGATTTTAACTGAAATGATTCTAGTGCCTCATCATTTAAGAGGACAACTCTCATTAGATTTTGTTGAACAGCTTTCCTCTTAAGAGTTTTCTGCCTTTGCAGTGTTTTACTAAGAGTGTCTGCTATATGTTATAAAATGACTTCATATGATAAAGGATTTGCTGTTATAGGCATTAGTATAAAGCATGTTGATGTTTTCTAATGTTGAACCATACTTGCATTTCTCAGTGCATCATTACCATCTTTATTAGACTTTGGAATTTAAGTTTTTCTGGCTTTATTTTATCCTATGACAGAATAGTTTAAATAGCTCTAGGGTTAAAGGTTACATTAAAATCAACCGTCAGTTTACCTGGCATTGGCATCTTTTGTGAATAGTGGACTTTTTATCCAGCTTTCCTATGGGAATTGATCCATTCAAATGTCTCACCCTTTCTTGGCTCCTTTTCCATTCCTTGCGGGCTGAGGCCTTGCTCGGAAGTACCCATTCCTGGTTCTGGTTCTTTTGGGCCCCGGGACCCAGTTTTGTGTTTCACATGAGTGCAGTTGTCCTGGGGCCTTAGGAGCAACTGGCCCAGGAGGTGAAGGTACATGAGCTTGAGGAGAGGAGGGTCCAGTTTGGCCCCAGCTCTCCAAGTCTTTTTCTTTTTTTGTTTTTACTAGTTCACATCTTTGGAGTGTTGCCTGCCTACATAGCAACTCCCATCTGACAATACAGCTTGTCCTGCTTGAGACATTCACAAGACCAGGGCAGGAATTATGTTTGGGGTAACAGGAAACCTGGAATAACAGTGAATTATTAGAATGTTTAAAAAATAAAGAGCTCATTTGTCCCCACCCCTATCGTACCTCTTTGTCTTCTTCTGTTATGGCTTTAGTTGTGTGGGTTGTCCTGGGAAATAATTAGGAAACTAATTAGTTATGTAATTACAAGATATGTGTGATGAGACCCACAAAATGTGTCCCATAGTTCCATTGGGGAGGAAGAAAATGTCCTCGAAGTTCTTCTGGCTGGTCTAAGAGTAAAATGGACATGAGACAGATTAACAGGAGAAAATAAACAAAATTTAATAATATGTATACATGGGAGAGACCCAGGAAAACTGAGTAACTTGCTAAAATGGTCAAAGCCTTCATCTTAAATACCGTCTTCAGCTAAAGATGAAAGAGGTTGTTGGGAGTAGTGGCTTGGAAATTCAAAGGGGGTGAAGGCAATTCACATGGAGACAGAAAAGCAAATGTTGGTAAACAAATATTTGCTGGGACAGTGGGACACAGAGTGGGCTTTGGCCTCTGGGCTGTGCCAGCTCCCCCCCACCCCCACCCCTCACCCCAGTTCTTTGCAGACATCCCTCCCTGCTGATAACTCTGTTCCAAGGACAGTCCCTTTATCTCAGATCTTTAGGCAGCTAAGGGGGAGGTAAAAAGAAAGACCTTCTGGGCTTCCCTGGTGGCACAGTGGTTGAGAATCTGCCTGCCAATGCAGGGGACATGGGTTCGAGCCCTAGTCTGGGAAGATCCCACATGCCGCGGAACAACTAAGCTCGTGTGCCACAACTACTGAGCCTGTGTGCCACAACTACTGAGCCTGCGCTCTAGAGCCCACGAGCCACAACTACTGAAGCCCACGTGCCTAGAGCCTATGCTCCACAACAAGAGAAGCCATGACAATGAGAAGCCCGCGCACCACAAGAAAGAGTAGCCCCCGTTCGCTGCAACTAGAGAAAGCCCACGTGCAGCAAAGAAGACCAACGCAGCCAAAATTAAATTAATTAATTAATTAACTAATAAGAAAAAATGTAAGACGTTCTGTGTCTTCAAAATAATCAGCCTAAATGAATCCTCATGCCAAAGAGACATATTTGGGGGTGGTGCATGTGCAAATTGTTCTGCTCTACAGTTTCTTTGAGACATGCTGCATCTATCATGCTTTGCCTGTGTCCTTGAAACATACCACCATGATATTGTTCTAGGACGTATCAAGTTTCCCTAAATGTCTTTGGTTAGATTTCTATTTGCATAGCCGAATTAAGCTTTTGAAGGGAAATTTCTCCTTTTTTAATAATGACTGAAATTGTTTTTATATAATAATAATGTTAACTGAAATAATTAGTAATTTATTTTTGTATTATTAAAGAGATATATATCTGGAGTTGAATTTACAGATATATTTAGAAAGGATGAACAAATACTAAAAAGTTTTTATTATTTGGTATAATCTGCAACTGATTAAGTTTTTCTGTTCTTTGTTGAAACTTGTCTTAAAACTAAATTGTATTTTTGCATCATTTTATGTGCCTGAGAGAAAAGGAAAACAGCCCCTAGGTAAGCATCCCAGCACCATCTGCCTGCTTAACTGCTACTCACAGATTATTCTTCTGTTTTAGAAATTATTTAACATGGAGAATGAGTGTATATAAATATTTAAGAGTGGATTTACATATGCCATAAAACTGGAGAACAAACTGGTGATGCAGTCAATATTTGTTCTATTCTTTGATTGATTGAACAGAAAACAAAACTAAGGGAAGTGACCCACCCTTACAGGGAAGTTGTCCAAAGTTGGCAAATAGAAGTAGGGTAGATTTCTGGAATGTTCCATTTGTTCTGTAGAGCCTGGCTTCATTCCCCACCCCCTGCCGCCCTGCCTTAAAACATTTACACGTATATTACGGCAATAAAAAATAAATTAGAAAACAAGAGAACAACATGCTACTATTTCCTATCAATAAACCATCCACTGTCTTCATTTTTGTGTTCTCTTCTAGTCTCTTTCCCCATACATCCTGCAATTTAGAGTGTCATTATAATAGTTTGGATACAACTCTGCAAGCTGTGCAGGGAAAGGAGTGGAGAGGGACAGGGGAGGGAGGGAGAGACGGGACAGGTGTTGGAGCACAGCGTTGTGTCGACTCCTGGCATGCTTGTAGCTTCCGCACCCCCAGCCTGCAGTTGAAGAGATTAATGTGGAACCCTAAAGCCATGAGATCAGAATTGTCTCATTCCAGAAGCACAGGCAAAAAATTATTAAAAGGAATCTGATTCTCTACTTTCATTCCTAAAAGGGAATTAAGGCAATTTATAAGCTTCATCTACATCTCCTTCCTGTCTGAGTTTTCCTCCCCCTCACCTGATCAGAAACAGCAAGCCATCCCAAGGCTCAGTCCTCTCAACACACCTTCAAGTGTTTTATGTCACCCCCTCCCTGCCCCCGCTGACCTTGCAACCTGGACTTTGTCTCCCTCATTGTGCTAGTCTGGGCCCTCTGAGTCAGAGATGCCGAGACAGGATTAGACAGGCAAGAGATTTTCAAAAAGAAACATCTTTGAGGAAATGAAGAGGGAGGCCAGGAAGGTGTCTGACCTTGAGGAGAGAGGGAAGAATGGTAAGTCAGGTGATCCGTACCCTCAAGCAGAAACCTGGTCCAGGGAGACTCCTCCCAGATCAGAGGCCGGACATCAAAGCAAGGCCCTGCCGTGGAGAAGCAGATCAGGCTGATGGATGCGTGACCAGTGCCCTAGGGACCCAAAAAGAGAAACTCGTGTGCAAAAATAAATGTACTGAAAGAAATATACTAGAAGAAAGGGGAAACAAATTTGGAATAAAAGGTAATTTAGGTTCTCAAAATAAACGTTGGAAAGAATGATCTATCTATGAAATTAGATTTAAAGTAATTCAGGGAGATTAGGAAAGCTAATGAGAAAACTAAAATTTTATTTTCCAGTGTTTAAAAATTGCAGTGGAGAAGTGAAGTGAGTTAACTCAGAGGTGTGGACATGGCAAACGGTGTAAAGATGGAAAGGAAAACGTTGACAGAGAAGTCGGGAAGAGCATGAAATCTCACTTCCTAAACGAGACGTCAGAACAGTGAACAGATTGAACACAAATTAACAACAACAACAAAAATGTTCTTAGAGACTTTTGAGTCTGTTAATAGAAATGCCTCACCAAGCATCAGTGAAAAGAGTCCAGTATGTAGACACAAAGTAGTTCATGTTTGAATTTCTGGAGTAAAGAAAGAAAGAGTCCAACAAAGAAGAGAAAGTCTTCCTGGCCTTGGATCTGTCCTGTGCAGAGGAGAGAGCAGTGGCCAGCAATCCCCCGGAGCCTGATGGTGAGAAAAGCACTTTGATGCTGTAGGGGTTAGGACAGCCAGCTCTCAGGAGAGAGGTGAACTGCAGACAGAATTGTTAAGCAAAAGGGAATCAGAACTTGGAGGTTTGGAACATTCTCAGCCTATCCACTGTTTCAGAAAATTAGAAAGCTTGTTCTGAAGAGAAAACTAGGGTTGCGGCTGAAAAACTATTTGATAAAGTGATCCTGGTGAGCTGTGGACTTAATCAGCTGTCTCAGCAGAAGCCAGGAATGGAGACGGGATTATACCAGCAGGAACATGGCCAGTTCGAACTAAAGGGACACAGAGAGCAGAATGAAGGAAGGGATTCTACACAACAAACCACCGAGCTAGTCAGCTGTGAATGTGTACTATCCTTCAAGAAAATCATTGTCTTAAATATTTCCATTTCTAAACAAGGGTAAACATAAATCAAGCAAAGTTTCCAAAGGAGAGAAAAACAAACAGTCCAAAAATAATACAGAAGTTAGTAGCTAGTAAAACATAGAAAAATAATGAGTTAGAAAATTTTAAAAAATAGAATTGATAAAACCAAAAACTATCTTCGACCAAATCAATAAAATTATGACTGTTAACAAGTCAAATAAAGAAAAAGATGAAAAGCACTGATTTTATAAAACTAGGGAAAATAAAGAGAAGATACTAGCTGTGGAGCTGAATTTAAAGGTATAGGAGAACACTTTGTGCAATTGGAACTTTTATTAATAAAAGAGGAAACTCTCAATGAAACAGACTATTTCTGGGTCTACTGAAAATGTCTCATAATTTTCTGTCCTGTGTGCCGTAGGTTTTGTCTTCCCATAGAATCGAATTAGATAAAATCATCGAACAACCTTCCTGCTAAGGGCAAGTTTCTCTTACTTGAGCAGCCTGGGTTTCATGCCCAGGAGGTCACTTCTGTTCCCAAGTCTGCGGCTCCTTCCAAAGTCACGTGTTGCAGCTCCGGGGCGGACTTGATGAAAGTATAACTGGCAGTTCTTCTTCCTGGGTCTTCTTTCCTTTTCCTTTTTCTATCCGAGAGCCAGCTGTTAAATGCCTTCCGGACCACCACTAGATCTCCTTTCCCCTCTTTCCTCCTTAGGTTGAATCCTGGCTCATGTGACATAACAGGCAATGCTTGGTTTACTTTTCCTTATTTGTTCACAATAACTTAGGGTTGATCCATGTTGTCAGCTCTGCAGCTGTGGTCTAGACACTCACTGATTTTCCAAATCCAGCTCTTGTTCAGATATCAATTTATGGGTTGAAGAAGGCTAGGAAAACTGTGGTTTCAAGACATTTTATTCTATTATGAGTATAGATTCTGTTCTAATTCATAACATTATTACTGATTGCAAAGCTTACCATTCAGAATTGATGAGACCCTCTCGGCCCTTGTACAAGCCCGATATGAGGGGGGTTCCGACCAATCCAGGAGCCGTCTCGGGGGTGACTCAGAAGCTCATCCTAGTGCCTGGATGGCCGGGATGTGCGGACAGGCCAGCTATGTCACTGTCCACACACGGAATTGCAAGGGAGACCAGATGTCCACGGCCCATGTACCTTTTGTTGCTGCTGCTGCTGCATCGTGGTGGGCTGTTCCCTCACTTCTGATCTCACAACGTTCACTTCACATTCGCTGCTGACCCTGTGTATGTTTCAGGTGACTTTTTAGATATGTCACCTGAGAAAAATGCACAACCTAAAAGTTCAAATTATGCTTTATTTGGCAGACTTTCCCAGGACTTCAAGCCTGGAAGGTAGTAGCATCTCAGATAGCGCTGAAGGATGGCTCTGGAGAGGTAAGGGGGCCGCCAAAAATAGGGATCTTTGCAACAAAGGCCAGGCGGTTGGAACCTCAAAAGACGACTACGTAAAGAAAACCAGCTATCTCAGGTTAAGGGATTTAGTGTTTTTCTACGTATGGAAAGATGCAAGAGTCTGGGCTCACTGAAATCATTCCTTTGATACACACCTTGACTACCTGGGGCCAGTATCCTGTTTTTCTCCATCCTGAATTCCCCTCAGGGCCCATAGTCTGGGGTGGCCACATTGGCTGATGGCTTGGTGGCCCCAACATTCATTGTTTACTGGAAGGGCAGGTGACATTTTTTGGTCCACAGATATATTAATGGCATTTGGAAAAAGGCTATTTCCTGGAGCTGCCATTTCTTCCATTTTTTCAGGATGCTACTTAGGCTTCTATTTTTTTTTTTTTTTTTTGTGGTACGCGGGCCTCTTACTGCTGCGGCCTCTCCCGTTGCGGAGCACAGGCTCCGGACATGCAGGCCCAGCGGCCATGGCTTACGGGCCCAGCCGCTCCGCGGCACGTGGGATCCTCCCAGACCGGGGCACGAACCCGCGCCCCCTGCATCAGCAGGCAGACTCTCAACCAGTGCGCCACCAGGGAAGTCCTAGGCTTCTATTTTGAAGGTTAAATTTGATGACGTGCTGTGGTATTGAATAAAGCTAGGTCTAACTACCAGAGTAAGGTGATGAATCATTTAAACAGTCTGGCAACAGCGCCAGTGTTTCCCCCCATAGGTGAATGTTTGTGCCTTGTGTGCGGGGATCAGAGGGAAGCACAGACTGCAGAAGAAGGTGGAAGATGCTGGCAGGATCTGGGAGCTCGGGCATTACACTGACCCTTGAAGGAGGAGGTCCCAGGAGCTGAGACCTAGAGCCATCAAAAGGGAGGAAACCAGGAGGCAGCTGCAGGGTGGTAGCCTGGATGGAATATGGGGACACACACGGGCATCCCTGTGGACACTGCTTGTACCCTGAGAACGAACAGTGTGTCCCAGGAGCTCCAAGGCTCCCACACCGGCTTTCCACGGTGACCACTAAAACTGTATTGGGAGAAATGGTCTAAATTGGAAATAAATGAAAAACTTGATTTACATGTTTTAAAAATATTCCATTTGAATTCAAGAAGCCTTAGTAGGCCATTGGCAACAGCAAATGGGTGCCCTATGGTCGTCATTCACACTTGCAATTTTGAAACAGGTGTGCCAGCTGGCCTGTTAGATTGTACCAGAAACGCTTGAGAGACAAATCCATGCTTTGCAAAAGGAAGTCTAATGTACAATCTCAATTCTAATCTCTTGATATTTCTAGGTTTCAGCTTTCCCATCTCTGTGATGAGGGAGTCTGAATAAAAGATCTCCAAGGTCTAAAATCTGTGGTGCGAACATTCTCCACCTCAGTGTTCCCACCCCGCATCTCCTGTAGGAACAAAGGGAGGGTAAGCAAAGCGAAGCAAGACTCCAAGTTCCTAGCAATAAGGAACCACATACATTTACGCTGTACATATGATTATCCTAATAATTGTTAGTCAGATGTACTTGCTATAAACTGTGAAACTGAATCCTGATATAAATTATATTTTTACATAAATGGATAGACAACACAGGCAAAATTGTGTTTAATTTGCTGAGGATAGGACCAGCAGGAAGACAAAAGAGCCTGTTCAAATACAGGGAGGCACAGAATCACCCAGGAAAGGAATGCATACAGGAGATGCTAAATTCCATAACCTGCTGTCTGACTTTTTACAGACCAATAAATCCATAGCATCTTCGAGTCACCATCCCCACTTGCCTGAACAGTGAAAACGTCGGATCAGTTTTTACAGGTTAACGTCCTATCTTACAGGGCTACTTAGCATCTCCTCCTTTCTCACTTGGGAATTGTTAGTGTCAACTGAAAAAATAATGCACAACCTAAAAATTGAGAATTCTGCTTTATTTGGCCAAAAAAACTGAGGACTTAAGCCCAGACAGGCTCTCAGATAGCTCTGTGGGACTGCTGTGAAGAGGTAAGGGTGGGCCAGGATATAGAGGAGTTTTTGCAACAAAGACCAGGTAGTGGGAACATCAAAAGATTACTGTTAGTTAGTTAAAGAAAACCAGACATCTCAAGTTAAGGAATTTAGCGCTTTTCTATGTGTGGGAAGATGCAAGAGTCTGGGCTCACTGACATCATCCCTTTGTTCTGCACCTCAGCCATCTGGGGCCAGTGTCCTATGCTTTCTCATCCTGAGTCCCCTCAGGGTGCACCGCTGGGGTGGGCTGCAGTGGCTGACGGCTGGATTGAGGGCATCCTGCTTCCATCCTGAGTTCCCTCAGGGCTCACCGTCAGGGCCGCTGTAACGTGATGGCTTGATGGCTGCAACATCCTTTGTGTACTGATGTCACAGTGACATTTCTCATTCACACCATGATAGAGTGTGTGGAAAAACTCTCCCAGTGAGATCAACTCTAAGGTTTGGATAAAATATACATGCAGTTTTTAAAAAAAAAAATGGTTTGAAGATATCAGAGTGCAAAGGACTTGAAGGTCTAGCTGTCAGAGGAAAGGCAGGCTCACTGAGCTAAGCTCCATACTCACCTCCCCAGTGTTTGCTCAGGGCATTTGCAGGATGTAGAGCAGAGACAGATGTCCTGCGGAAAGCCATAGCCCAGGTGGCAGCTTCTGGCTGAGCTGGGAGGTGGAAGGTGGTGTTTGGGCCGCCAGGGAGGCTGGGAACTGAGACGGAGGCTGCATTTGAGAAGAGGAGGGAACCACAAAGAAGTGAGGCCAAAATTCTTCATGTAATTTTCCTGCAAGGCATTTGCAGACTGCAAAGCTGCAATGTGCCAGGTAAGAGAAGCAGAACCCAAGCAGAAGGCAGCAGCTGGGTGGCTGGAGCTTGCAGAGACCTGCCAGGACCACAGTGCTCAAGAGAGCGTGTGGAGGGGCCCCAGCAAACAGCAGGAGTTTTCAACCAAGACTTCAAGAAAGGCTGTGCCCTAGGGGTGAGGGGGGGCTGGAAAAGACCAACCCGAACAAAGCCTCAAATCCGTTCGCGGCCAGATCACTGTAGCCCTCCTGTACTCTGTCAGCCAGAAGGCTCTATCCAGGGCCTGTACGATGTCGCTTTCACAGTATCTGTTGTTTAATTCAAAATTTCCAGGCAAGCCAAGAAATACCAAATGACCCCAAACCAAGAGAAAAGCAAACTAGGAAATGAGAGGCTCACAGGTTATCAAGATATGGTGACTATTTCAGAAGGTTTTTAAAGTAACAGATTAACATGCACAAGAAGACAGAAGTTGGAGAATTTCACTGAGAACTGGGTTATGCTGAAAAAGTTGAAACTGAAAAATGCAATAACAAATTAAGAATTCAGTAGACGGTTTGCTAAAAAGACGAGGCAGAGCAGAAGGGGGTATCACTGATCTAGAAGACGAATGCTGGGCTCCTGGCTGCCTGGGTCTCCCTCGCTGCCCTGCCGTCCTGCTGTGCTGGGCTCTTCCTCAGTGCTTAGCCCCTGATGCGGGAGGAGGAGGTGCCCCCAGGCACCCACTTTGGCCTTTCTTCATTAATGCCCTGTCTTCTTGTGGCTCACCATTCCGTGTAAAAATCTAAAGCGTGTTGGCAATTTACCCTTCTGGGTAGCCGTGGCAGTTTTATTTTCATTGTGTCAATTCATTATTTAATTCTAAAACTGTAACTCAGTGGTACATGCCCTGAGTTCCAGCTCTGTGCTGCGTGCAGCGCTAGACGCTGTGATGACCCTCCCTCCTCCCTGGCGGGGAGACCCTGAGGGCCCCTGAGGGTGGCACTGTGACAGGCAGCTCTGCCGGAGACACAGGAGCACCCAGGAGGGATGCTTAATTACAGATGTCCCTGTAGGTTCAGGCTTGGTCTGGAATTTGTGAGCCTCAGCCCAAGTTATTGTCAGGTCAGTGGACACATGACATCGTGGGCTGGGTTGTGCTGGTGTCAACTGAAGAAAAGCACAACCTAAAAGTTGAGAGTTGTGTTTTATTTGGAGGACAGCACTGAGAACTTAAGCCCGGGACGCAGCCTCTCGGGTTGCTCTGAGGGACTGCTCCCAAGAGGTAAGGGGGAGCCAGGATATAGAGGGGTTTTTGCAACAAAGACCAGGTAGTGGGAACATCAAAAGATTACTGTTAATTAAAGAAAACCAGGCATCTCAAGTTAAGGAATTTAGAGATTTTCTATGCATGGGAAGGTGCAAGAGTCTGGGCTCACTGACATCATCCCTTTGTTCTGCACCTCAGCTACCTGGGGCCAGCATGCTGCTTTTCTCCATCCTGGATCCCCTCAGGGTGCACCGCTGGGGTGGGCTGCAGTGGCTGACGGCTGGATTGAGGGCATCCTGCTTCCATCCTGAGTTCCCTCAGGGCTCACCGTCAGGGCCACTGTAACGTGATGGCTTGATGGCTGCAACATCCTTTGTGTACTGATACGGCAGCGACATTTCTTCACTCGCACTGGTAACTAGGGCAAAACTGGGGGCTTGACACAGACTCTGCATTTCGGGAGACTGGATGTGGGGCTCCTAAGGGGATGAGAGACCTCCTTGGTGTTGAGTCCCCCGCCAGCACCTCGGGTCCTGGGCTGGGCCTGATACAAGCTATTCTGACACTGCAAGTCAGTCACTGTGCAGGTGATGTGAACGACAGGTAGGGACTCCTTGCTCTGAAGTCAGAGCAGCACAGAAAAGTTCAGGGTAGCCAACGCCCATCCACTGCCTGCTTGAACAACTGTTCCTCAGGCAAAAAGGCATTCTATGCTGTGTTCGTTTTGAAATTAGCCATTTTTAGCCTGAGCGTCCTTGAGTAACAGCCAGGCCAGCAATAGAATTTAAGGTACCAATAATTAGTTATGAGCCGTGTGACTTGGACTAATGTTTATTCCTTCTAAATCTCATTTCCATTTATAAAATTCTTCTGCATGCATCATAGTTTTTAAAGTACCGTATAAATATCAGATATTATAATTAGATTAATTAAGATTAAAAACTGCTTCTCTCTATTCCCCTACTTACTAATGAAGTCATATATATAAATATTGCTTTATTTGCCACTGAATAATTATAGTGACCAGACTGCTTTTGTACATCAGGATTCTCTTCAGTAATTTATATTTTAGCTCATCAAGTTATCATGTGTTTTTTTTTCAAGTTTCTTAGTTGTTCTTGGACTTCAAGTCTATAATTTTTTTTAAGATGTTGGGGGTAGGAGTTTTATTAATTAATGAATTTATTTTTGCTGTGTTGGGTCTTCGTTTCTGTGCGAGGTCTTTCTCTAGCTGTGGCAAGCGGGGGCCACTCTTCATCGCAGTGCGCGGGCCTCTCACTATTGTGGCCTCTCTTGTTGAGGAGCACAGGCTCCAGATGCGCAGGCTCAGTAGTTGTGCTTCACAGTCCTAGTTGCTCTGTGGCATGTGGGATCCTCCCAGTCCAGGGCTCGAACCCGTGTCCCCTGCATTAGCAAGCAGATTCTCAACCACTGCGCCACCAGGGAAGCCCCCAAGTCTATAAATTTAAAGTAAGTGTTCCATGAAAATGAAAATACAACTACCACACATCAAAACTTATGAGACCACAGCTAAAGTAGAACTGAAAGAGAAATTTATGGAACTAAATGCTTACATTAGAAAAGAGGAAAATTCTCAAATCAGTAATGTAAATCACCAACTCAAGAAACTAGAAAAAGAACATCAGGGACTTCCCTGGTGGCACAGTGGTTAAGAATCCGCCTACCAGTGCAGGGGAGAGGGGTTCAAGCCCTGGTCCGGGAAGATCCCACATGCCGCGGAGCAACTAAGCCTGTGTCCCGCAGCTACCAAGCCTGTGCTCTAGAGCACGCACGCCACAACTACTGAGACCACATGCTGCAGCTACTGAAGCCCACGCACCTGGAGCCCGTGCTCCACAACAAGAGAAACCACCGCAATGAGAAGCACGTGAACTGCAACCAAGAGTAGCCCCTGCTCGCCGCAACTAGAGAAAGCCCGCGCGCAGCAACAAAGACCAAGGCAACCAAAATAAAATAAATAAATAAATAAATTTATTAAAAAAAGAAAAAGAAAAGCAAACAAACTGAAAGTAATAGAATAAAATAGTAATGATAAAAACAAAACAAGTCAATAAAACTGCAAACAGAAAGTCAGTTGTGAAAATTAATGAAATAAAAAGCTGTTTTTTTTTAAGATCAACAAAACTGATAAACCCTTAATACAACACAGGAAAAAAAAATAGAGAAGATGCAAATTAATAATATTAAGAATAAAACAGGAGATGTCATTACAGATCCCAGAAATACGAAAAGGTTAAGACCTAATTATGGGACTGAGAACCCTCCCTCCACCTTGCTGTCAGGGTTACTAAAGTTCATTTTAGAGTAGTTCCTCTTCCCCAGTGCATCATGGGTGACCATTCAAAACGAAATTAACGAGGTACACTAGGAGGCAAAAAACAAACAAACAAACAGTTTGAAGAGACCAGAACCAGAGTCAGATAGGACATGTTGGAATTATCAAACCAGAATTTTAAAATAATTATGATTGAGAATGTAAATAAACTGATTGCTGATTGGAATGTAAATTTCATAGTTACTCTGGTAAACAGTTTGGTAGTTTCTCATAAAACTGAACCTACAACTGCCGTAGGCTCCAACGATTGCACTCCTGGGCTCTCATCTCAGAAGAATGAAGATTATGTTCACACAAAACACATACGTGAATTTTTATAGCAGCTTTATCCTTGATAGCCAAAAAACTGGGAGAAAATCCAAAATGTTTGTCAGTAGGTGCATGGATAAAGTGGGGTCCATCCATAGCATGGAAACGTCTTCTCGGTAAAAGGAATGAGCCGTTGGTGCTTTCGACAACTTGGCAAGGTCTCAAGGGTATTATGCTGAGTTTAAAAAGCCAACCTCAGAAGTCACTTACTGTTCCATTCCACATATATAACATTCTTTTAATGACAAAACTATAGATATGAAAAGGATAGTGATTTCCAGAGTTAAGGTTGAGCGGGTGGGGAGGGTGGTAATAGTGACTCTAAACGGAGGCATGAGGGTGATCTTGGTGGTGATGGAGCGGTTCTGGATCTTGGTCTGTTGATGGTCACACAAAACTACGCAT
This sequence comes from Tursiops truncatus, assembly GCF_011762595.2. NCBI lineage: Eukaryota > Metazoa > Chordata > Mammalia > Artiodactyla > Delphinidae > Tursiops > Tursiops truncatus. The sequence continues at coordinate 2,017,607 of NC_047042.1, forward strand.
ATGATAAAATGACACAGGTGTGCACACACCCACTGTACCCACTGTACCTGTCAGCTCCTCCCACTGGTTTTGTGCTATAGTTATAAGATGTAAGATGTAACTTGGGAAAACTGAGTGAAAAGCACATGGGTTCTCCCTGTAGTACCAACTTCCTGGTTTGACTGGAATCTATAACTTCAAAATAAAAAATTTTTAAAGTAATATGGTTCATAGGAAAATAATGTGTGTGTGTACACACACATATTCAGAGGGAGTTGGGTACAAGAGTCTCATAATTTGGTTAATTTATAGGAACATTGCTTTTAAGATGGAAGATTTAGAAATTTTCAGTAATTGGAATCTGTTATAGAAATATCAATAGGTTGTAGAAATTATATTTTAGTGAAATGTTCATAATTTACCAAACACTTTTATGTAGTTTTGATTCAAAAAGAATTTACAAAGTACAGGAGCAGTAACTCTGTTGAACTATATCATAAGTAAATATTTGAAGCAGGAAGAAACAGCAACAGTGCATATAATTCTAAAAGTCATGTGAATAACCCTCTACTCAGACTAAAATCATTTTACATGAAGAAAGCTTATTTTTCTTCTTTTTTTAAATTGCAGTATAGTTGATTTACAGTGTTGTGTTAGTTTCAGGTGTACAGCACGGTGATTCAGTTATATACCTATGAAGAAAGCTTATTTTATAAATTCTTCAAGGGTCGACACTTGTACCACCTAACTCTGTGTTACTGATACGACCACACAGAGAAAAGAGTTAAGTGACTTTTGAACAAAACGCACGAATTTGGAACACAGTTCCCTCTCCCCTCCTGTCAGTCTTGCCACATCAGACAAAAGTGTCCCCACGTGGTGTCCAAACCTACGAGGGGTTAGGAAAGGGGTTATAACATAATCCAGATGCAACAATGGTCAAGAATTTACAAATTATGTCATAGTAAAATCTTTTACCAGGAGTAATTGCTCTTTTTTAATCACAGGCCTGGGAGACAAATACCTGACAGTCCAGATGCTTGTAGAACCTTCGACCTGAGTTTAATCCAAAGTTGAGACTCAGTGAAGACCCAGAATCAGGGTTTCTTCTCACTATTCATTAAGCAGTAATAAGGAGATGACTTTATATATAAGTATTTTGAAAGCTTATGAAACAAACACTTTCTTATATGAGACAAAGTGTACATTGTCGCTTTCTACCTCTAGGAGTAGGTGTTTAAATTACCTTTTTGAACACTTGGTGTTTTTGTTGGATTTTGCTCTTCTTCGTGAATACACATTTTACTAATACACTACCAGCACTTTCTTGTGAGCCTCACTTTACCATATCTCTTCCTAGCCTGAAGCAAATGATAATAAGTGCTCTCAGCATTTAAGCATTTCGTATACACGGGGTGCGGGGGGGGTTTGGGAGGCCGGTTTCCAAATGCCCACTGACCTTGCTTGTGACGGGGACACAGGGGCGCTGCCTCACACGAGCCCTGTGTACGGATGTGGAGTGACCCCCTGGGACATATTTTTAAGTGAAAACAGCCAAGTACGTAGAGTTAGGAGTATGCTACCTTTTATGAAAGAAAGACGCATCAATAATAATTTGCTTCTTCTTTTAAAGAAAGTTATGCTAGGGGGTACAGTAGAGCTAGTGAAGCTGGTCGTCGCAGTGGCTGGGTGGGAGAGCGCAGTGAGGCAAACGAGGGTCACGCGGTACACCGCTGTTCCTACGGCCACGTGGAGAGAAGGGCTGGGTGACTTCTGAACAGAGGGCACCGACGCTGAGAACTAAGAACATCTTACTGTTAGTTAGGAATAGCACTTACGGTGGGATTTTAAACTCTTTTACGTAACTGAGAGAGAGAAAATAGGTGAGTATGCTAGTGATTTTAATAAACAAGAGTCTCAGCGGAAGATGAGGTACATAATTTAAAATCTAAGTAAAGTTAAGCAAAGAGTTAACATAGGATCAATTACATACATAAATATGTTCAATTTGAAGTGTTTCATTGTAAGAGAAAAGAGGTACACATATAAAATCTAAGAAGAAAGAGTTATGAATCCTAATAATGTCAACCCACAATTTAAAACCTGTGCGTGTGAGTGCGTGTGTCCCCACCTGTGCCCACTGAGAGGGGCTGGATGCAGGGACTCCCCAGTAATGATGAGCACTTGCAATAGTCAGGCCTCGGATCCTCAGTATTGCTCTCCACCAAAGGCATCTGGCCCCTCGGAGAAAAGGCTGCTTTCAGATGTGGGCAAAGTGAGCTGAAGATGCGTTGCTGGCACAGAGGGGGCGGAGGCTGGCAGCAGCTGAGGGAGTGCGTCTGAAGGACACGGGAGTGGCCTAAAGCTGGGGCCACTCAAAGCCGAATTGGGACAATTTGAATATAAAAAAGAACAAAGACTGCAGTGGTTGCACATCATTGAAAAAGAAAGATCCAAAGTCCTACAGTGATATAGAAAATAGACATAAGTTAATACTAATAAAAACTCATTAGAAGTGACTACGACAATGACATAGATTAATTCAGGCAAGAGGGATAGGAACTGTTGAATAACTTGAGGGCAGAAGTGTACTATCTATTCTAGTTTAATCCTCAGGACCCCGGCGATGTATGGCATTCCCATGCTGCAGATGAGGCCATGAAGGCTCAGAACAATGAAATCCCTTAGTCCAAGATCTCATAACTAGTAAGTAGTGGTACCAGACTTTGAATCCAGAGTTTTCTGAAGAGGAGACGGGTAACTCTGCGTGAATATCTGCATCTAAAGGTACAGGTTTTCGGGGCAATTATGGAGTACCCTCTATGTGCAAAGCACACTGATAGATATTAGGGCAAATTAGCAGGCGATTGGACCCTCAAATCAAACTCTGAAAAAGAGACAAAAAGAAAAAAGCACACCAAAGAGACCTGGTGTCAAATGTCAAAGTCAGGGCATCCCAGGAGCCGAGTGGGACCAGTGCTCACAGGGTGGGTCCCACCTGGAGCTGCTGCTGTGGCCCTTTGGCCTCTGACCTCACAGAGCCGAGGACACAGCCCAAGGCCGAGGAACGGGAGGTGGGCTGGGTGGGGGGTTTGGAGATCAGGGACCTCCTGTTGGCCTACAGGTGGGGAGGGTCTGGAGTTCAAGTATCCTGATTCACCAAAGCTGATGCAGGAGTGACTTTGGGACCGAAGAGGCAGTGGTTCCAGGCGTGTGAGCGTGAAGTGTCAGCAACCTGCAGAGCCTGCTGCCCTCTGGAACACCAGGAGCAGTGCTCAACGGAGAAAACCGGGTTGATCTGTGTTTGGGCTCCTCCTCAGCTGGGTGACTGTTAATGCTTCGAGGTCTTGGGGAGACAAGCGGGGTCAGGAGAGGAACCTAGGGCGGGTCTGAGTGGAGGGGCCCGAGGAAAGCGGAGCTCCTGGCGGGAGAAGGGGCGGTGCCCGGGGGTGAGGTCTCCAGGGCCACCTTCTGGAGCCCTGATCCTTGCCGCTTGGCTGACAGAAGACAAAGCCACTGAAGCATGAGTTACTCTGCTTAGAGTTATTCTGACTAGAATTACAAAAGAGCCAGTTTTTATCCTAGAGTTTTGGCGGATTCATTCATTTTTTAAAATTCTGCAGATGAACATTTTTCATGTCTTTGATGACTTGATACAGTGTCATTGGGCGTGCTTTGGTGTGAGCACATTATCAAAGGCTGCAGAAGCAAAGGAAGGGAGGATGAGCCTGAGAGCCTGTGTTCAAGGCTGAGGTAAGGACCGATGTCTCCGTTGCAGAGAAAGGTTTGGAGGCTGAGCAGTTGTTCCCACGTGACTGAGTGGTATGGACTGTAGCACAGAAACCATTTGTTTCAACCGAAACAACTCACACTCGAAATCTCCCTGATAACCGTTGCTTCGTGTCCTGGATTTTACATGGAGTAAGATGCACACATGGCACCTTTGTTGGTGGAGAAGCTGGTAGGTATGTTGATCAAGAATCGAGGGGTCTTCAGTTCTCAAGGCAGACTGTGGACCATGTACCCCTGGTTCATGCTGAGACAGTGCCTCTCAAAGCGTGGCCCCAGGCCAGCACCAGCATCACCGGGGCACTTGTTATCCAAGCAGATTCCCTGCTCACAGCCCAAACCTGAGTCAGAAGTGCTAGGGGGTGGGACCACTAACCGGTGTTTCTAGAGCCGTCCAGTGGTTGTTCTGTAAGCTGACCTTTGAAACCTGCTCTAAAAGGTGTGGTGGTAACACTGGATTTATGTCACTTCAAGCAATTTGCTTGTTTCCGCTCTCTCTCCTGATAAGCCTGGTTCTCTGAACGTCCCCGTTAATCAAGTTTTTCTATGATTACTTGGAATTAATTGAATCAAACGATTGCAGATCCAGCCCATGTAGAAGGCCCCCAAATTGAAAATCACAGTTGGTGAAAAACACAGGATTGTCATTCATAAAAATTTTATTTTTAAAATTTTTTTAAACTTTTAACTTTATGTTTGAGTATAGCCAGTTAACCATGTTGTGATTAAAAAAATAAAACAAATAAAAATCAATGTTGTGATAGTTTCAGGTGCACAGCAAAGTGACTCAGCCATACATATGCATGTATCCATTCTCCAAACTCCCCTCCCATCCAGGCTGCCACGTAACATTGAGCAGAGTTCCCTGTGCTGTACAGTAGGTCCTTGTTGGTTATCCATTTTAAATATAGCAGCGTGTACATGTCCACTGATTCCAAACCCCTGGAATATCCCTTCCCCCTCTGCTAACCTAAGTTCATTCTCTAAGTCTGTGAGTCTGTTTCTGTTTTGTAAATAAGTTCATTTGTATCATTTTAAATAACATGGCTTTCATTTCAGGAAAAAACTGGGAACACTTCATAGTCCTGAAATGGTAACTTTTTCACTGTCCTCCCTGAAAGGGAGTGGATAAAACATGCAGGGTAAAGCTAACTCTCCTAATTAAGTGCAACCTCTTTCTTCTTTCCAGGCCCAAACTGCTTTGCCGAGACCGCTGTCATCCCCGCCGGGAGGGAAGTGAAGACGGACGAGTGCACCGTCTGCCACTGCACCTACGAGGAGGGCACCTGGAGGATTGAGAGGCAGGCCATGTGCACCAGGCACGAGTGCCGGCAGATGTAGGGCTGGCCGCACGGACCACAGATGTTCTCTAGGATCCTTTCCCGATCTACCTGAACGTTCTGGATGCCTCTGGGAAATATCGACCAAAAGGAGCAGACTTTTGATGAGGAATTGTGGAAAACTGTTGGTACGTTTTCTTTTCTTGGTCACAACAACTGCAGGAGAAGGAAATGGACATATTTCCAAACATCGACAAGAACTTTGGGCAAAAAAGTCCACTTCTAAATAAATGTGCTATTTTCACAGTAAGTACACTAAAGTACACTATTATATATGAAATGTATTTCTATAATCCCTCTATTAGAGAGCTTCTATAAATGTTTTCTATAGATACAGATTAAAACTGCTGTGTTGTCAACTGTCCTCACTGCGTACCTGCATTTCTTCTGCATTTCTGATTCCATCACGTGAGATTATTTGTGGTCGCTGATTCTCCTACGAATCTTGGAATAGTGCACCCATTCATGGATCATAAGATAAGGGAACTGATTTTCCCTGAGATCCTCTCCAAATTCTATTTCATTGCAGAGAGATATGTAGTGTCGATCCTTGGAAGATCCAGTCGAATTCACACAAATATAATATTTCCTTCTTGTAACGTACTGCTTTTAGTATCTCCATTCTCAGTCATTTGGGAGATGCAGGTACAAAGATAACTGATACACGCTTTTTCTGTTCATTCAAAGCTCCCACGTCGTGGGCCACTGACGGATGCACGCAGATATTTCATTTTCACTTACTTGACTTTCTCTTCTAAACGTGACTTTACATCACGCCCCAAACTGAGGAACAGGATAGGCTGGATAATTTGCATCATTGGTACCTCACGCGGAAGCACACAGTCAAATAGGGGAACCCCTGTTTCTCTGGAGGAGAGGTAAGGGAAGCTGAACCCCTGAAAAAGTCTATACCTGTAATCTACATGTGGCATGGACATCCCACCTCTCTAGCCCATGGACTTGTGGTTCTCCTGGGGACGATCCTGTCTCCTACATGGCAGGCATAGTCCAATCCTGAATGAGAGCCCTGTATTAGTCACTGTGCAAGAGCCCAATGAGAAAGCAGTTCTGTTGAATATATTAAAACAACAGTGCCGAAGGTCATGGGCAACGTTCCTGGAGTTACATGTCACTCCAAACCAACTCCACTTCTCTTCGTTTGGATAAAAGAAGCCACTGCTAATCCCGCTGATCTGATCAGTGCATGTTATAGAATATTTCTGCCTTTATCAATCACATCAACACCTGACACATTGATGAAAAAGGTAACCAGAGTTTTAATAGGTTTAGGGAGAAAAAGCAGAACTATGGTCACTATTTAATGCCTTTAAAGCTTTTCCCCCATACATTTACTGATTCCAAAATTTTGAATTAAGCATCTAAGTACAAATTATTGTGACCACAAATAAAGGAATAAATCATGGTTTCCTGCCTTCATGGACTTTTGGCCTCTGGTGCAACACAAATAAGAAATCAATCACTGTGCATCGTGGTGGGAGCTGAACTAGAGGTCGGCAAAGGGTGGTCAAAGAGGCTTCATTCCATACAGAAGAAATCATTTAGTCATTAACGTTTGAATAGTACCCAAGAAAAATGGATACTTTTGTCATCACTAAAAAGTTGACCCATTGTGGACCTTATAACTGCAAAGCCACCACTAACTGAATCCTCAAGAAATTTACATATGCTTATATTTAATTTTTATCTTATCAAGAACACTTTGGGCCAAATGGGCTCTGCACACAGCTTTCCATGCAAATCCTCAGGGGAAGTACCATGTAGACGCTCTCAGGTGTGATCAGCTTTCCAGAACTTACTTTTTGTATTAAAGGCTACTAGAAATCAGCCATCTCTCCATCATCCAAGGGAAGATTTTTATGAGCCAAGGTTATATCAAGGTATGATTTTGTCAACAAATGGCCCCAGCCTCCTGGGGAGGTGGGTCAGCAGGGATGTCTCAGCACACAAGCAGCCTCTTCTCACCCCAGCAGACATGCTGCAACTAGACAGACCCCATCAAGGGGGCCCAGAGTCTCCCTGCTCCCCTTGGTGATGTCGCTCCTCCCAGGTGGGCAGTGAGCTTGGAAATCATGGCGATGGCTCCTCAAACGTGGTGAGAATTCCAGGAAACCTGGTATTTTGTTGCACAGAGAGCGTGAACCTGACACCGTCCTGTGAAATTGTCTAAACTCGCGTGACCCACCCTTGTCCCAGGCATGCTCCAGGCTGGAGCCCCAGGGCCATTATTACAGTAAAGTAACCCCTGCCCCTCCTCTTTCCACATAAGGATGACACATGACCAAACACAGGGCAGAACATGGATTAACAACACTGCATAGGCTTCATGTAGAATGATACTATTTGCATTGTTGTCCAAGAGAAACGTGATTCTCAGGTTCTTTATTTCATGCTGTTGATATTAGACTTTCACATCCATAAAGTATATCAGGAGAAATTTTGGTTTCCTCCTCTCTTTCCATAGAACATTTTGCTGAGATTCCTAATGATGAAAACTGCTCTAACAGAGGAAAGTATGGGTCCAAGTTATTGATTTCAAAATACGGTTTTGACATAGTACTGAAAAGGGAGCCTCAAAATTCTAGTGCAGAAGTGATTGGAGAGCCATAATTCTTAAAATTCAAATAGGCCTACTCCATGAGTAGGAGTACATAAATGTTGTTGAATGGTTTATTCAAGTGAAAAAAAGGAAACCATGCTTACCAATGTATTACATGCATTTATTTAAAATGTTTCAACCTATATCAATATGTGAAAACCTGAAGCTACTTGTATAAGCAATAGTGACTCTGGAATTTTCTAATCTGATGTTTTAGATTTTCAAATTAGATTCATTCTTTCAGCCACAGGCTCTTTCCTTGTTGGATGGATCCGTCAGTACTTGTACATTTCACAGAAGCTCGTATTTCACTACTGCACACAACAAATGTTAGCTGCACCCTTCGCCACATGCCAGAGTCTGCAGTACAGATGGAGACCTGAGTGTATGCTTGACCTCAAGGAATTTATATGCCTTGAAACTAACATTTGATTAGTTTCTTTTCAATCTTTTCACACCTTCAATGTCTTCATCTCCTGTGTGCAGTAAAACATAAAGAGATGAATTCTTAAACAATTTAAAATTTGTGGCATCATGCATAACTTTAATAAACTCTTCTCTTCACTCCCCCAATGTAAGTGTTGTATGTGTACAATGTTAAAAAATGCCCAAAAAATTTCAGAGAATTCAGATGTTTTCGATTTTGTTTTTGTTTTGATTTTAAGCATTGAAATGGACTTCTTAATGTGTCCATTAGTTGAAACATGAAAAATACACAGTTTCTAACAAGCATTATTGAAAACTGCATCGATTATTTTAAACATAGATTACTGAAACATAGAAAAAACAAAAGTATAGACACAAGCCAAATTAGCAAATATTAACAACTCACTCTATTTGCTTTAATAGGCAAGAGAGCAAGTCTTCTTTTTATTAATTTTAAAAAGTCAGATGTTATTGTGTTGCATTGGAGGACACATCTGACTTTTTAGAATTAATAAAAAATTAACAAAGGTGACCTAGATGTCATCCCATTGGCACAGGGGACAGTTCCAGGCGTCCCAGTTAGTGGGCACCATTGGTGACAGCATATGGCTTCTCTGGCCAATATAATTTGCAACATAGTATTCTTACTAGACCTGCCCACTTACTATCACTCCGATGGCTGATGAAGTCATTTTTCCTGAATAATCTGGTTTAGAGCGAGCAATTCACTTATTCTAGAATAAATGCATTTTTACGGTTCGTACTTTTCACATTCCAGCTGCCACTCTTTATGGTTCCACAGTAGAACTGGTCCATGCTCCTCACTCCAAAGCAACCTCCCCAGTCTACGATTTTAGTTTCCTAAACATAGATTTCCATTTTGACTGAATGCTCCCAGTTGCACACAGAACAGCCAGACTCCTCAGCATGGCAGACTTGCATCTTTACATGTGGATCCTGGTCCACACCCTGACCCGGCCCTGCTGGCTCTCAGCACCTTAGGATCGGGCTGCCTCAGACTGGGCTCTGAACCTGCCTCTACCTCCCATCCCTGCCTTTTCAGCGCAGGGAGAGATGAGCCACTTTTCAGTATCAAACTCAAAGGCCATTACTTGTGAAGCTTCTTTAGTCCTAATTGGACAGTCATTTTATACCTGCCATACTATTCATTTGGTATCTTATTTTAGCATGATATATTTTTTTCTATTTTTTGAAGTATAGTTGATTTACAATGTTGTGTTAATTTCTGCTGTACAGCAAAGTGACTCAGTTTTATATATATATATATATATATATATATATATATATATATGTTCTTTTTCTAATATATTCCTTTCCATTATGGTTTATCACAGGATACTGAATACAGTTCCTTTGCTATACAGTAGGACCTTGTTGTTTATCCGTCCTATATATAATAGTTTGTATCTGCTAATCCCAAACTCCAATCCATCCCTCCCCCACCCCTCCTCCCCCTTGGCAAGCACAAATCTCTTCTCTAGGTCCGTGAGTCTGATTCTGTTTCATAGATAAGTTCGTTTGTGTCATACTTTAGACTCCACCTATAAGCAATATCATATGATATTTGTCTTTCTTTGTCTGACCTACTTCACTTAGTATGATAATCTCCAGGTCCATTCATGTTGCTGCAAATGGCACAATTTCATTCCTTTTTATGGCTGAGTAGTATTCCATTGTATATATGTACCACATCTTCTTCATCCATTCCTCTGTCAATGGACATTTAGATGGCTTCCATGTCTTGGCTGTTGTGAATAGTGTATTTTAGCATGATTTTGAAATGTCGTACTTTGCATTATAGTTCACTTTATTTTTGCTCTATTCTTTACTCTAAAATCACTTTAATTCAGGCTATGGACCATTCCATCCCCAGAATATCACCCAGTACCTTTATGTTAAAGGTTTATTGAGTTGTTGTCAATATATAAATTTAGTTATTTGCTGCCCTTGTTTAAGGCCAACACGTTTCTTGAAGAGCAACTCAAAGCTCCCATTACTATTTGCCTGCCCGGTGTTCTCTTGGTGTCTCAGTTGACTTGCAGACCTCAAAGGTCCAGGGCCAGGAACCTGAGGCCTACCCAGTCCCCAGTGTTGCAGAGTTTAGGGTGAGTAGCCATGAGACAGTCATTGGCCATTTATGATGCAAGTCAGGAAACAAATGGCTTTGGTGTAAAATTTCTGATGCTAAATGTAATTTCTTATACTGAGGAGACACTGGTACTTACTGATGATAAAACAAGTCAAGTTCACAGTTTTGGTATTTCTTTACTGATTATTTCTAACTTTTGGAATATAAATCTCTTATCTTTGACTTCCTTTTACTATTTTGAGTATTTCTGAATATTTTAATATTTTTACATAACATAATTAAACACCTCAATAGGTATCTGATGAATTAATAAATCAATGAACTGAGTTATCAGTACAGAAATACAAGTTTCCATGGCTTGTTGGAAAAGTGTTACAAAGTGATGGTTGTCTATATTTCACCATGGTCAAACTGTGAAGAACCTGCTGCTCTAACCTAACACAGAAATGTGGAAATCAAGTACAAATGCCTAATTTTAAAAGTAATAAATTCCATTGAACATTAAGTGACACTGGACAGTCATGCTGGCCAAGAGCACTCAACCGGAGTTTCAATAACATTCTGAAAATGTAAATGAAAATGTGCCCCAACTGCTTGGCACATGGGCGTTTTATGGTCTAAGAACTATATTCTGTTTAACGCCTACCTGTTAAGTTCAGAGAAGTATATAAAGCCAGTGGCTGCCACATTACTGAGACACAGAATTATCAAAAATAATTCAAAGGAGGGACTTCCCTGGTGGAGCAGTAGTTAAGAATCTGACTGACAATGCAGGGGACACAGGTTTGAGCCCTGGTCCAGGAGTATCCCACATGCCAGGGAGCAACTAAGCCCGTGCACCACAACTACTGAGCCGGTACTCTAGAGCCCGCGAGCAACAACTACTGAGCTGGATGCCACAACTACTGAAGCCCATGTGCCTAGAGCTCATGCTCTACAACAAGAGAAGCCACTGCAATGAGAAGGCTGCACACTGCACCAAAGAGTAGCCCCTGCTCGCTGCAACTAGAGAAAGCGCACATGCAGCAACGAAGACCCAACACAGCCAATAAATAAATAAATAAATAAATAAATTTTTAAAAAATCAAAAATCAAACCTGCAGTCATTTTAGTACATTACTGACACAGTCTGATGAATAAAAACAATTGTAAATATTGACACCCAAGTTTTAAATTCATTTCAAAAAATACAAACATTTCCCAATTTTATTTAATATTCAATAACATTTAATGATTAATTTCCTATTTTTAAAAATTGCTGTAATTAATTTCAGGCCTATTGCCTTTCAGTATACTTTATGGGAATATTGGTTTTCCCATTTTCTTTATTTATTATACTTACATTATCAAATGAATACAATTCTATGTTTATTTCTACTTGATTTCAGGGATTATTTCCTTTGGAAGCATGTATTTCCTACAATTAAAATGAAAACGAGTGAAAAGTATCCAATAAGTAATGTCTTTCTATGAAATTATTAGCACCCTATATATAACAGAGTTACTTATTTTGTAGTTTGAAATAATCCACTAGTAGGCAATCAATAAATGCATATTTTAAGCCAAGAGTTATGCAGTTTCCCCAGGCAGTAGTTAACATTATCTCCTTTTTTGCAGAAAAGTAAATGTAAGCTCAGAAAGTTCAGAAACGAGTTCAAGTTTCATTCCATTGAATGACGGGCTTGAGTTAAGAACCAGACTGTGATGATAATCTCAATAGATGCAGAAAAAGCTTTTGACAAAAGTCAACACACATTTATGATAAAAACTCTCCAGAAAGTAGGCATAGAGGGAACTTAACATAATAAAGCCCATATATGACAAACCCACAGCAACATCATTCTCAGTGGTGAAAAACTGAAACCATGTACACTAAGATCAGGAACAAGACAAGGTTGCTCACTCTCAACACTATTATTGAACATAGTTTTGGAAGTTTTAGCCACAGCAATTAGAGAAGAAAAAGAAATAAAAGGAATCCAAACTGGAAAAGAAGTAAAACTGTCACTGTTTGTAGATGACACGATACTATACATAGAGAATCCTAAAGAGGCTATCAGAAAACTAGTAGAGCTAATCAATGAATTTGGTAAAGTAGCAGGATACAAAATTAATGCAGAGATATTTCTTGCATTTCTATACACTAATGATGAAAAATCTGAAAGAGAAATTAAGGAACCACTCCCATTTACCACTGCAAAGAAAAGAATAAAATACCTAGGAATAAACCCACCTAAGGAGACAAAAGACCTGTATGCAGAAAACTTTAAGACACTGATGAAAGAAATTAAAGATAATACAAACATATGGAGAGATATACCATGTTCTTTGATTGGAAGAATCAACATTGTGAAAATGACTATACTACCCAAAGCAATCTATAGATTCAATGCAATCCCTATCAAACTACCACTGGCATTTTTCACAGAACTAGAACAAAAACATTCACAATTTGTATGGAAACACAAAAGACCCCGAATAGCCAAAGCAATCTTGAGAAAGAAAAACGGAGCTGGAGGAATCAGGCTCCCTGACTTCAGACTATACTACAAAGCTACAGAAATCAAGACAGTATGGTACTGGCACAAAAACAGAAATATAGATTAATGGAACAGGATAGAAAGCCCAGAGATAAACCCATGCACATATGGTCACCTTATCTTTGATAAAGGAGGCAAGAATATAGAAAGGAGAAAAGATAGCTTCTTCAATAAGTGGTGCTGGGAAAACTGGACAGCTACATGTAAAAGAATGAAATTAGAACACTCCCTAACACCATACACAAAAATAAACTCAAAATGGATTAAAGACCTAAATGTAAGGTCAGACACTATAAAACTCTTAGAGGAAAACATAGGCAGAACACTGTATGACATAAATAACAGCCAGATCCTTTTTGACCCACCTCCTAGAGAAATGGAAATAAAAACAAACATAAACAAATGGGACCTAATGAAACTTAAAAGCTTTTGCACAGCAAAAGAAACCATAAACAAGATGAAAAGACAACCCTCAGAATGGGAGAAAATATTTGCAAATGAAGCAATTGACAAAGTATTAATCTCCAAAATATACAAGCAGCTCATGCAGCTCAGTATCAAAACAACAAACAACCCAATCCAAACATGGGCAGAAGACCTAAATAGACATTTCTTCAAAGAAGATCTACAGATTGCCAACAAACACATGAAAGGATGCTCAACATCACTAATCATTAGAGAAATGCAAATCAAAACTACAATGAGGGGACTTCCCTGGTGACTCAGTGGTTAAGAATCCGCCTTCCAATGCAGGGGACACGGGTTCGAGCCCTGGTCCAGGAAGATCCCACATGCCACGGAGCAACTAAGCCCATGCACCACAACTACTGAGGCTGTGCTCTAGAGCTTGCGAGCCACAACTACTGAGCCCGCATGCTGCAACTACTGAGCCTGCACTCCTAGAGCCCACGCTCCGCAACAGAAGCTACTGCAATGAGAAGCCCACACACTGCAACAAAGAGTAGCCCCCACTCACCGCAACTAGAGAAAACCCACGCACAGCAATGAGGTCTCAACACAGCCAATAAATAAATTAATTAATTAATTTTAAAAAATCTACAATGATGTATCACCTCACACTGGTCAGAATGGCCTTCATCAAAAAATCTACAAACAATAAATGTTGGAGAGGGTGTGGAGAAACAGGAACCCTCTTGTACTGTTGGTGGGAATGTAAATTGATACAGCCACTATGGAAAACAGTATAGAGGTTCCTTATGAAACTAAAAATAGAACTACCATATGACCCAGCAATCCCACTACTAGACATATACCCTGAAAAAACCATAACTCAATAAGAGTCATGTACCACAATGTTCATTAGAGCACTATTTACAATAGCCAGGACATGGAAGCAACCTAAGTGTCTATCAACAGATGAATGGATAAAGAAGATGTGGCACATATATACAATGGAATATTGCTCAGCCACAGAAAGAAAGGAAACTGAGTTATTTGTAGTGAGGTGGATGGACCTAGAGTCTGTCATACAGAGTGAAGTAAGTCAGAAAGAGTAAAACAAATACTGTATGCTAACACATACATATGGAATCCAAAAAAAAAAAAAAAAAGGTTCTGAAGAACCTAGGGGCAGACAGGAATAAAGACGCAGATACAGAAAATGGACTTGAGGACACGGGGAGGGGGAAGGGTAATCTGGGACGAAGTGAGAGAGTGGCATGGACATATATACATTACCAAATGTAAAATAGACAGCTAGTGGGAAGCAGCCACATAGCACAGGGAGATCAGCTCAGTGCTTTGTAACCACCTAGACGGGTGTGATAGGGAGGGGGGGAAGGAGACGCAAGAGGGTGGAGATATGGGGATATATGTATAGGTATAGCTGATTCACTTTGTTATACAGCAGAAACTAACAACACAACATTGTAAAGCAATTATACTCCAATAGAGATGTTAAAAAAAAAACAAAACAAAACAGACTGTGCTTTACATCAGAGCCTAGGACTTTAAAGCAGAGCCTTCAGAAATTCGACAGGAATTTCCAGAATGCTCTTCCTCTCTAATCCACACAAATATAGGGAACGAACAGCCACAGATTCCCCTAATTCTACTAAGGCAATCTCGACAGTTGTGAGACTGAAAGGTAATTCCTCACAAAATATGACTCCCTAGTCTAAATGTTTGTTGTATACTTTTACTCCTAACCAAACTATATCTAGATCTCTTGTTAAAAGAGTATTCAAGCATCAGTAGTGGTTTTTATGTCTTTGTTTAGGTATGGTCCTTACATTGAAATTTATAAAATATGACCAAATATTAGGACCCACTTTGCTGAAACTAAATGAAGTAAGCTGCCATTTACTGTGTGCCGATTATATGACACGTACTATAATAGATATCTCAGATTCTCTCATCTGATTTCTTCCTTTTGTCAATTTTGCTGTCTCAATGTGGAAATTAAGACGTGGTAGATGACGTGTCTGAGTTTCAGTGATAGAGCCAAGGCCATGTCTGTCTGGTCCCATTTCCCTGCATGGGGCACAGTCAGGGCTGGAATGGGTGGTACCACCTGCATCAAGTATTCTTCCGGAGGAGTATCAGCTGACCTCCTTCAACGAGTGATATCATGTTACAGATATTTCTTGAGTGTATCCTATAGGTCAAGTATGGTTTAGGCCTGGATGACCAAGAAATGTATGGCCTTTGGGCCAATGGAACTCTTGGTCTAGGACACCTACAGAGTCCTTAAGTCAGTAAAAACAGAGATGACATTAAATTCCACTTTGAACTTTTGCATAAAGTCATTAACTTGTATCAGTATCATCATTTATAATTTAAAATAAAAAATCTTGCTACCTCCTGATATACAGTAGAGATTGAATTATGAGGTTAAGATTGTATGGAACCAATGACTTTAAAAAGGTATTAAGTGTCTTCTTGGGTTAGTTATACTCTGCACGTTTTTTCATTTAATTCTCGTAAACTTCAGTTTAATTTAACTCACATAAATTAATTATAAATATAATCTTCACACATTATATTGGGTTGGCCAAAAGGTTCGTTCTTTTATTTCCATAAAATGGCTCTACTAGTGCTTAGTTGTCTTTAACTTCAATCGAAACAATTTTGTTAGATTGTATGTGACAGCTATCATATCAGCGTGCATTTTAAAGAAGACAGCAAAGTTGGCGAATTTTTGTGTAGCCATTTTAATATTGAAGATGGAAGATAAAAGGCAACAGTTTCAGCATATTATGCTTCATTATTTCAAGAAAGGTAAAAATGCAACTGAAATGCAAAGAAAGATTTGTGCAGTGTATGGAGAAGCTGCTGTGACTGATCGAATGTGTGAAAAGGGGTTTGCAACGTTTCGTGCCAGAGATCTCTTGCTGGACGATGCTCCACGGTGGGGTAGACAAGTTGAAGTTGATAGCGATCAAATCGAGACATGGAGAACAATCAACGTTATACTACGCGGGAGATAGCCGACATACTCAGAATATCCAAATCAAGAATTAAAAATCATTTGAACCAGCTTGGTTATGTTAATCACTTTGATGTTTGGGTTCCACATAAGTTAAGCGAAAACAACCATCTTGACTGTATTTCGGCTTATAATTCTCTACTTAAATGTAATGAAAATGTTCCGTTTTTAAAACAAATTGTGATGGGCGATGAAAAGTGGATACTGTACAATAATGTGGAACGGAAGAGATCGTGGGGCAAGCAAAATGAACCACGAACAACCACACCAAAGGCTGGCTCTTCATCCAAAGAAGGTGATGTTGTGTATATGGTGGGACTGGAAAGGAATCCTCTATTATGAGCTCCTTCCAGAAAACCAAACAATTAATTCCAACAAGTACTGCTCCCAATTAGACCAACTGAAAGTGGCACTCGACGAAGTGTCCGGAATTAGTCAACAGAAAACGCACACTCTTCCATCAGGATAACGCAAGACCGCATGTTTCTTTGATGACCAGGCAAAAACTGTTGCAACTTGGCTGGGAAGTTCTCATTCACCCGCTGTATTCAGACATTGCACCTTTGGATTTCCATTGATTTTGGTCTTTATAAAATTCTCTTAATGGAAAAAATTTCAATTCCTTGGAAGACTGTAAAAGGCACCTGGAACAGTTCTTTGCTCAAAAAGATAAAAAGTTTTGGGAAGATGGAATTATGAAGTTGCCTGAAAAACGGCAGAAGGTAGTGGAACAAAAAGGTAAATATGCTGTTCAATAAAGTTCTTGGTGAAAATGAAAAATGTGTCTTTTATTTTTACCTAAAAACTGAAGGAACTTTTTTGCCAACCCAACATGATATTAAATCTGTGATTTCAAAGCACATGCTATTTCTCAAAACAAAACCAAAGACTGTCCCCAGTGCAAACAATTCCAGTGGCAGTGGGAGTGGTTGAGGGGGTGAGAAGGTCCCTCTGGGCAGCAGTCAGCAGACCCTGGCCAGGTCAGTCCAGTAGCTCCCACCCTCCCTGTTTTCTCTAGAAGAAAGCATTCCTACTTAAAAATAGGCATCAGTGCAATAAAGGAGCTTCATATAAAATATGATTTCCTACTGATCTTTTTGTAGGTTTGGATTAATTATGGTAAATCAATACCACAGAAATGTAGATCTTACAAATAGCGACACTGAAGTAAGAATCAAAATTTGTCCTCTATTTATGTAAAAACTAAATGTCTTTAGAGAACAGACTGGTGGTGGCCAAGGGGGAGGGGGCTAGGGGAGGCATGGAGTGGGAGGCTGGGGTGAGCAGATGTAGGCTTTTATATACAGGATGGATAAACAACAAGGTCCTACTGTATAGCACAAGGAACTCTATTCAATATCATCTTATGAACCATAATGGAAAATAATATTAAAAAAGAATGTATATATATATGTATAACTGAATCACTTCGCTGTACAGTGGTAATTAACACAACATTGTAAATCAACTATACTTCAATTAAAAAAATAAGTGCCTTTAAAAGAAACATAATGGGCTTTTTTAGTACAATAAACAACATACCTACCCTTGAAAGGACAGATAATGTTATATACTAATAAGGGGGGAACGTAAAGGGAATGATTAATTTGGGTCTGGAACCAAAATGGCAAGGTTGAAATTTAGACTAATATAGATTTTAAAGTGTGTTAGAAACCTTTAAAATATTGAGGAATATGATTTAAAGGCTCAAAAATTACAGTATATAATGAATCCCTTTCTTAAAAAAATAAAGAAAATACATTTTAAAAAGTAGTCTTTGGGAGAGATAATTTCCCTCAATATATTCCTCAGAACTATCTGTATTTTCCAGCTGGAAGCTTCTTCCCATACATGCGTGCATCTAAACACATGGTTAAACATTTACCCTCTGAATTCACCGAGATCTGAAGTATAAATGTAAATATAAGTAGGATCAGATTGAAACAAAACAAGCAAAAGACAAAAGAAGCAATGCATCACTGGGTAGGCATTTCTTTTGGATCAATACCATAAAAAATACAGATCTTACAAATAGTGACACTGAAGTAAGAATCAAAAGTTGATGTCCGACATCAAAGAAAGACAGATGGAAGTTGTAAAAGGAGTGTGGAGCAGGCTGAGAGAGATGCTACTCAGGACTCTGTCATTCTAATTTGTCTCTGTAAATTCATAGTCTATTACTGTTTGCTCATAGCTTTAAGTATAAGCATGCATATATACATATATGTATTTAATTGTGTTATTTGCTACTTATTTGAATTAATTTAAAAAAATAATTTTAGATACTGATTCCACAGACCCAGTATTTGAAAATGAAAAAAAAGCAAAATCAAATTATTTTAAATGGCATCATTTACAAATATGTGTGATGATTTACAAGGTACCAGATGAATATAAAACCATAGGTTCCTGTTCTCATTTTTAACAGACTGTTGCAGGGATTGTATTTACTACATTTATGAATTACACACAGTTTCCCTATAGACTGAGAGTGATGATGTATTTTTAAAGTCCTTTAGTGAAAGCGAGTCTGCCTGTAAGTGTTCATGTCCTGTGCAAGTTTATCAGACAACATTGACTTTATCTACCAAGTGTAACAATGAAGAATTCTCCAACCACCATTTTTCCTGCTTATCTGACAGATAGAGAATATCATGCTCAGTGTTGAAGATACTTGGGGAATTCCTGTTGGGGAAAAAGAGACGAGGAAACTGATCTAAAGGGAATGCCCATGATGCTTTTAGGAACAAGGGCTAGAACATGCTAGTTGGAGGGATGGATCTGGGACCAGCAGAGGATGGTAGGAGTGAACAGGCATAGGCAAGTGGGTCCCATCCCTGGCCTAGGCCTTATTCCACATCCACAGAATCAAAATCACCAGAAACAAAGGCCAGAGCAGCCTTTGAACATTTATCCTTAATAGATGTCTGCAATCTCTTTGCTTTATGTAACTTAGCAGTTAAGACTTTGGCTACTGGAGGCTGGTTCTAACCCCAGCCCCACCACTTACTGAATGTTGACCAAGTCCATGCTACCTACCTCCAACTCTCACCCCGCTCATCAGTAAAATAGAGACTGTAGTACCAACCCTTAAGATAATTAAATGAGTTAATATTTGTAAAAAACACAGACTAGAATAGATCATATTTATATATTTATATGGCACAAGGTCCATATAAAAGTGTTCACTGCTTAACACATTGGAAATATGAGACTATTGAAATTAAGACATTTTGGAGAAAATACTTGGAAAGAATATGTCCAGTAAGGGGTTAATATCCAAAATATATAAAGAACTTATACAACCCCATATCAAACAAAGAAACAAAAAATCTGATTAAAAAAATGGGCAGAAGACCTGAATAGACATTTTTCCAAAGAAGACATACAGAAGACCAACAGTCACATGAAAAGATGCTCAGCATCACTAACTGTCAGGGAAATGCAAATCAAAAGCACAGTGAGATATCACCTTACACCTGTCAGAATGGCTATTATGAAAAAGACAACGATTCAGTGTTGGTGATGATGTGGAAAAAAGGGAACCCTCGTGTGCTGTTGGTAGGAATGCCAATTGGTTCAGCCACCAGGGAAAACAGTATGGTGTTTCCTCAAAAAACTTAAAATAGAACTACTATATGATTCAGCAATCCCACTCCTGGGTACTGATCCAAAGAAGATGAAAACACTAAATTTAAAAAATATATGCACCCTCATGTTCATTGAATTGTTTACAATAGCCAAGATATGGACAGATGAATACATAAAGAAGATGAGAAATATATATATATATTACTCAGACATAAGAATGAAATTTTGACATTTGCAACAGCATGGATGGACCTAGAGGGTATTATGCTCAGTGAAATAAGTCAGAGAAAGACAAATACAGTATGTTTTCAATTATATTTGGAATTTAAATACCAAAACAAATGAACAAACAAAACAGAAACAGACTCAGAGAGAGCAACCTTGTGGGTACCAGAGGGGAGAGGGTTGGGGAGAGGGGCAGGATAGGTGAAGGGGATTAAGAGATACAAACTACCAGTTATGAAACTAATCAGTCACAGGGATGTAATTAATGTACAGCACAGGGAATACAGTCAATATTTTATAATAAAACTGTTTTTGAAGATTCTAATTAAGTAAAAGTGAATGTCTTAATTTAGGACTCATTTTTTCCCTATTCTATGCCTCTCAAATGTTTAAATTTAAAACATATAATATCTTAGATTTTATCTTATTTATATATGATATCTGCCAGGAAAATGTTTTATAATACTTTAATTATATGTGATGTTGAATTTATATGATTAGGTCCAATGTGTATGTATTGTTTCCTGGGTATGTGTGTCGAGCTGATTCTTAAAGTAATCTAATTTTTAAGCTGGGTTTTGCACTTCCACACAGTTACATTTAAAGGAATAGTTCAGTCTTTTAAAGTAAATTAAACAAGAATAATATGTGTCATTAAAAATACTCAAAATGCTATAAATATTTTGAATTATTTAAATATAATCCTTGAGGCTTATTTCAATATATACTATGACTTTCACTTCTTATTAAAATAAAGGATGGACATTACACTGAAGTAGTATCTATAATATAAACTTGCCTCTCGGCACAGACTGTGATGACAATACATTTTCATTGTGTTGCTTCTAAAATTAAATGTGGAACTTCCCTGTTGGCGCAGTGGTTAAGAACCCACCTGCCGATGCAGGGGACATGGGTTCGAGCCCTGGTCCAGGAAGATCCCACATGCTGCGGAGCAACTAAGACCATGTGCCACAACTACTGAGCCTGCACTCTAGGGCCCTTGAGCCACAACTACTGAGCCCGCGTGTCACAACTACTGAAGCCCGCGCGCCTAGAGCCCGTGCTCTACAACAAGAGAAGCCACCGCAATGAGAAGCCCACACTGCAATGGAGAGTAGCCCCCACTCACTGTAACTAGAGAAAGCCCATGCACAGCAACAAAGACCCAGTGAGCCAGAATATATATATATATAATTAAATGCAATGCTCATTAAACTATGTAACTAGAAATAGGGTCTAACAGTAAGTAAATACCTTAAGTGCAAACTTTCACTAGAGTTTCCTCCACTGTAGCATGGAGGAAGACTTCTTTAAAAATAAATAAAAACCAAAAATCTTCTTTTTAAAGCTAAGAACTTCACATTCCTGAATTGGCAGATTGGATAATTCAGAAAAATCTTCCTGCCAAAAGCAAAAGAAGATGGACAGAATGTATAATTCTTCTTTTGGTATCAAAAGAAACCATGGAATTCTGAAGACAGCTGAATATCATCAATGTGCTGAAGGAAAATAAATGCCAACTTAGAATTTCATATACAGAAACGGTACCCTACGGACTGTAGTATACATAAGTAGTTGCCTTATTAAGACGTAATATTTATTGATGCTTTTATCACTTTACAGGCAAAGCCATAGTACGATTTAACCCCATTTACCTCTTCCTTATGTATATCCATTATTTAAAATATTTTAACTCTACGTGTTTTATATCTGACAAGTCTTGACTATTATTTTTCTGATAGTCATTATTCATTTAGCTATATCCCTGTGTAGCTATATCCCTGTATCTGCTATTTTATTGGTTTTTATTCCTTCTTTCATCTTCATTGAAAATCACATTTCTTCTGCCCGAAGAATACTTTTTGGTATCTCTTTTAGTGAATTTCTACTGGTGGTGATTTTTTTCAGTTTTCGTTTGATTGAAAATATCTTTATGTTTTATGTCTTAAAACTATAAGGATATAAAATAGTAAAAAAAATATACATTAGATCTTGATAAGAATATATACTGTAATTTATAGGGTAGTATTTTTATATGTAACTGGTAAAATGAATAGGAGACAAAATACTCAGAGACATTTTACCAACCTGAATAACTTAATTAACAAAGTTGACCTAGTGGACATGTACATAATTCTTCCTAAAAAAATTACAGAATACATATTTTTTTACAAGCACATGTGGAAAATTTATAAACAATGACTTTATGCTGAGCCATAAAGGAAGTCTCAACACATTGTAAAGAACTGACATCATCCAGATTGTAATTCCTGACAACAGTTCAATTAAACTATAAATCAGTAAGAAGAGCTAAGTAAAAAGCCTCCATATGTTGCAAATTAAGAGAATTCCAAATATCCCAGTGGACAAATGAGATGTCACAGTGAAAATTACAAATCTGATGGACTGACCAAGAACAAAAAGAAAGAAAAGGTACAAATAACAAATGTCAGGAATGGAAGAAGCAAAGTCACTTGAGACTTGGAAAATATTAAGATAATCAAATTATACTTCAGGAGACGTCTGGTTCTGCCAAAATACAGTAGTTCCCTTCCTCGAAGATTCTCCCTCTTTCTACTAAAAACCCTGGACATCACTCAAAAGAAACAAAAGAAGACTCTGGAAGTTGCAAAGAAGCAGGGGGCTGCCTGCGTTCCGTGGGATTTGGGGAAGACCTCTGCAGAGAGTTCCCTGTTTCCTTACTGTCTCCCCTAGAAACCACACCCGCCAATAGCACAGACAAAGTGCTCCAAGCAAGGCCAAAGGATGGGAAAAGGATGACCAAACAACAGAAGACTTCTCTGCCCATTCCTACCCTACCCTGGGCACACACCAGCAGAAAAGTGTACCCCACCCCTGGTTTCAGCAGACTGAAGGGGAGCTGGCCTCCCACTTGCCCTCCTCCTGCAGAAGCAGGTGGCACTGCTGCTCCCCTGCTGGGTGGTGGGGGTCCACTCCTGCACCGTCTATGCTATGGAGTGGTCCCACCCTTGGTTGGCTACTCTTCTGTGCAGGATTCCATGGCTGGGGCCAGGCTGGGAGTGGCACCCTGGGCAGTGGTGCTGACTACGCAGTGGGTGGGTGTACATTCCTGAAAGGACGGACCATTGGAAGATGAATGTCATCAAGTTGCTACCCAGTTGCTGGTGTCCTTGAGGAGGGGGGCCATACCAGGGACTCAGAGGTGGCGTGAACTGGAAGAGTCTGGGAAAGCAGGGGTCCGTGCCATCGGGAGCACACGTAGCTCACCTCATTACCCTGGCCATTCTGTCCATGTGTTCATGTGATGAAAGCTGGCAAGTGTCACCTGGCTGGGACATTTTACCCACTTGCTTGTTCAGGGCCTCTTCCAGGGTACAAGCTTCCTGCTGGATGTTAACATGAGATTCAATGTCCTCATACTTGTGCCTATGCCCCTCTGTCCGTCCACAGGTCTCTGCTCCAGACATTTTTGTATCCAATCTTCCAGGCTTTTTTTCCTTCTAGGCCCCTGGCTGCAGCCAGCCTGTGGACCACCGACCAGGAGCAGGTATAGAACATCCCCTCTCCAGTCTTTCCGCAACCTCTGAAATGGGCAGCCGCTCATACATTCTGGCTTGCACTCACTGACGGAGCCAGTGCACCCATAAATCAAGCTTGGGATCTTCCTCATCCTTGAGCTGGTTGAACTGATGTGAGCATGGGGAAGGGCCCTGGTGCAACAGTTGTGGATAAGATGGGGGTTGGGACGCCAGCTCTTGCAGTGTACTTGGGCTCGCTGGTCCTGTCTGGACTCAGTCCTCAATGGACCACTTCCAGGCAACAATGGACTGCTGCCAGGTCAGCCCAGATTCAGTGCCCAGTGGGCGGTTCTGGGTCCGTGATCACTTGTGCCTAGAGCTAGGCATTCCCTCAGGCTTTATTACCGCGTTACTCTGTCTCTCTCTCCTCCCTTTAGTCCTGGCCTGCAGGGGAGACCCACCAATGAAGTGCTTAGTGATGCTGGTACCGCTCAGACCCTCACGTCCCTGATGGCCCTGTGAATGGTGTGCCCTTGAGCTCCCTTGTGGAACACAGTGCTCTGCTGGGGTTCTCAGCCTCATGTCAGTTATTGGTTCCTGCATCCCTACGTCTGCATTCCTTGCTCCATCACTTTCCCGGGGCTGCCCCAGCACTTCCACGCTGCTCAGTGTGGCCCATCACTTTCCCCAGGCCTCTAAGAGCATGCCCCCCCCCCAGCAGTAAGTTTGCGCATAACCTAGGGTCTTTGCCAGGGGTACCCAAAAAAAGTGTCCTGCTCAGTGAACCCTTGCACAGTCCATTTCATATTCCAGTTCCTCTGACCAAACACCCTCACCCTCCAACCTCCTGCTTGCTGCCAGTGCAATGAATGGGGTCCTTCTGTAGCTACAAAGGGGCCCTCTGGCTCGACCCATAGTCTTCAATCATCTGTTTCTCATTATTCCTTTTCAAAGCATCCATGTGACTTAACAGTATTCTGCCAACACAGTTGACCTTGTGGCATCACTGTCCCCTCATCTTTCAAATCTTCACACCTGCAAGCACACGGCACACAGGTGAGCACCCTCTCTGCCCACTGTCCCTGAGCCCCACCTTACTGCTGGTGTTCTCCGACTACTCCTGGCTCCTGGCGTTCCTTGGGTTAATTAGGATCTCCTGAGAAACAGTCACAAAAATAAGATTAGATGTGTAAGAGATTTATTTGGGAAAATGTGTGTGAGAGAAAAAGGGGAGAAAGAGAGAAGAGGCTGAGAGAGCCTGGGGTAAGATGTAGGTTGGACCCCTAGGAGGCAAGGAGGAAGGAGGGGAGGCCTTGGGTGGAGCTGGAGGCTGCAGTGTGGGTCCAAGACAGGGCAGGCTGGGTGATGGGCAGCCCTCAGGCCGCAGTCGCCCATCAGGAAGCCCCATGTATGCAGATAACGGGCCCGAGCTCTGCGCTCCATGGAGCTCAGTCACTGGGGGACACAGCCTGAAGGAAGCGCGGGGCCAGGGCAAACAGCAGGGGATCCAGAGCGCGGTCCGTAGGTCAGTCACTCCTTATGGCAGAAGGTGGGGAAGGCGCGTTGTCACAGCTGTTACACCCGCATCCTGTGCCATCACCAGCCCATCTATCCTGGGCATTGTGGTCTTCGGTTCACTCTGCCATGGGACACCGGGGTGCTCAGACTCGCCACGGAGGACCCCAGCCTTCCTGCCTGTCTCCACAGCGCTGGGGAAACCCAGTCTCCTCTGGAACACTAGAGTCAATCACTCTGACCTTACAGTCAGCTCCCTCTTATGCACTGATTCAAGAGTGTGAGATGCAAGTTCCAGCTCACAGCTTCATAGATGCATTCCTCCCTTGGTAAATACTGCCTCTAAACTAGCAGAGTCCACAACTGCAGAGACCAGAAGCTAATGTTTGCTAGTTGGTCTGTGGCGTAATCGTGAGAAGTCATTCCTGTCACCTACTCCCCAACACACACACGATTCGGAGACCCACGAGGGTCTTAACTACAGAAGTGACACTACCAGATACTACTGTTGTACAGGTAGGGACAGCTCTCCCACCATGCCCTTCTCCAGATAATCACTGTAATTCTATAGGAGTAAAATCAATGAGGAGAGTGTGGCCATTGCTATTAGCTGGTGATTCAAAGCATAAGTCATACCCGGGAGGACATTACCTGAGCCTCCAGGTGATCCCTTCAGGCGGCACCAGAAGAGGCTTCACCAGACCAACCCACCATCCTGTCACTACAGATGTTTCAAGGTAATGGGGAGCAGGGTGAAACTAGTAAACTGTAAGAGCACAAGTCTACTGTCATGCTTCACTTTTGTAAAGTAAGTTCCCTGTTCAGTAGCAATGCTGTGAGGACCACAATCACAGCAACAACGGCATTTGCTAAATCTGCAGGTGGTGGTTTTGGCAGAAATACTGGAAAGCAAAGCTGCACCCAGTTCCAGTGTGAACAAAGCACAGCCCCTTTCAGGATGGCCGTGGTCCCATGCTGCTGGACCTGCCATCCAGGTGGTTGGCTGTCTCCCTGGTAAATGCTGCCGTAATGGGGGCTCCTTGTTGGACTCTCCTGTTGGAAGATCAGGCACTCAGAAGAGGCTGCAGCCAGGTTGTGTCTTGATATCAGGCAGAGCCTCCATCTTTGTCACCATGGCCACTTGGTTCATGGCAAGGAGAGGCGGACCACTGTCCACAGAAGGGTCATCTCGTGTATTGGATGGTCAAGGCTCTCTCAGCTGAGTTTCCCTTTAGTGTGCATTCCTCCATGCTCTGTGCTTATTCTGAGAGATGTAGTCACAAACATTTCCTCCTTGTCAACAAATTTCCAATCTTGTCCCACTAAACTTTTGCTTATTGCTTAAAAATCCATGCAGCTCCATGCTTCTAGTCAACTCTCATTTCTGACCAAGTGGAAAAACAAGGGCACTGCTCGAAGTTCCATCTCTTGAGAAGATTTCCCTTCACTGCTCTTACGGGACTACCTGTGAGCGTGGCTGTAACTGTCCACTTTTGGATGCTTCCAATATATCATGTACAGTCAACTTCCCCAGGCCTTCAGGACCCGCCCGAGCCCTTCTCACGCACACCCGTCCAGCACTCCCATGGTTGGTGGCGGGAGCAGCTCGTGCAGTGGCCTGCAACAGCTGCAGAGCCATCTCTTGCTCTGAGTCTCATTCAAAACTGGCAGCTTGCCAGGGTACTTAGTAAATTAGCAGGAGAAACAGATCAGTAGAAATAAATATTGACTCCAAAATCAAGAGAATTCCCCCGTTTGGCTTTGTACCTCTTTCTTGCTGGAAGAAGCCAGATGAAGAAATTCTTCTACAGTCATGGAAGGAAATCAACATGGGCCAGATCACAAGACCCCTAGAAATGTCACCAAGGTGGCAGGATCCTGAACTCTTGTGAGGCTTGCATCCAACCTTCTGACACGTCTGTGTCTCACAAAGTTGTGTGAAGAATTTGGTAATTCCTGTTTAGCACTGCAGTGAGCACGGTGCCTTTAACACAGTGGGTCAGCCTGGTGCACTGTGGAATGGAAAGGTCAAGTATCTGCAGACAAGATGATGACAGAGTTGTAATTTGACACAGCCTTGCAGTAGGACAGTAAAAGTGTTATTATTGGCTGGCCAGCTGAAAACAAACTGCTTCTGGTGGACTTTACCTAAAAGTACGAAGATGAGAGCATTCACCAGATCAGCAGCTGTGGACCACGTATCAGGAACTGTTTTAATTTATTCTAGTAAAGAAACAACAACTGTAAAGGGAGTTGCAACTGCAATCCCACCTGATGGAGTTGGACGGTCATTCTCCAAGGTCCACCATCTTCTGCCCAGGCCAGAGAGATGCGTGCATGGTGATGGGAGAGGAATCACTATCCTTCATCCTTCTAGTCTTTGAAAATGGCATTAATCTCCTAAATCCCTCCAGAAATGCAATGTTGCTTTTGGTTTATTATTTTCATAGGTGGGGACAGTTCTAGGGGCTCCACTAGGTCTTTCCAGTTCCAATAACTCCATAGTTCATGGAAGCAACAAGAGGAATTCATCCAGCTGCTATTCCGACTATGTGCTGGAACTCAGAAGAGTCAATCAGTGGACCAGGGAGCCCATCCAGCCCATCGTGAAACAGACCTGATCCCACACTTCTTTACTGGTCCCCACCCTGAGCACGGTGGTATCGTGAGTTCCTGGGAGTAACATCAGTTGAAAGCCAGAGTCGAGTAATCTCCAAAATAGCTGGTATGTTTCATTCTCTATTATGCAGCCACCCTAGCAAACGGCTGTGGGTCCCTTTTGGGAAGGCTGGAAAGATGTGCAGCATAAATCTTGGGTCGCGTGGCGGGTCCTTCCTCAAGAGAGCCCCTGTGGGCTGCCTCTGCCCCAAGGTACACATACCTCTGAGTCTGTGAATTGACTCAGTTCTGGAAATTAGCTAAGAAGTCACAATTCTCAACTGCCATGGCTTAGTCAGGCTTCTTTGAAACAGGCCTGGAGCTCTGATAAACCAACCTGAATTTGAATCTCACAGACAGAACTGCCCTCCACCTCCTTCAGTCTGGGGACACCATGAGCAATGTGCCAAGACCCCCGTGGATCCGGGCGTTCTGATCGCTGCCTCAGCCCTGAGGCCCACCACCTCTGGCCTCTGCATGGCACGTCTCCTGGATGCCATCAGCCCATGTGATTCACCAGGTCCATCTCAACTCCCGTCACTGGACCACAAAGCACTGCCAGTACAGAGACCTCAAGATGCCAGCACGCTCTTCACCAAGAACTCCTCTGAGCCCTGGAAGGGAGAGGCCTCTAGATCCATCAGGGGCCAGAAACAGGGGAGTCTGCATGGAAATCTCACATAAAACGTCCACTCCAGCATTCCAGCCTCCCTAAGCCTTCAGACGCCTTACTCGGCACAGCAAGTAATTCCAGGCTGTCACTTTATTCCGTGTACGCTACCCACCGCTGGGTTGAGAGTCCAGTCAATCAGATGAGCAAACTGTTAGTGCGATTCCCAGCTGCTCCAACTAGTACACTGAATCCAGGCTCTCTGGCAATGACACCCGTCTCAGTACGTTCAGCCCCACCCAACACGGCATTCCTTCCACTCTGGCTGAGTACACTGAGGACCTATTCCCTATGCATCGGTTATACACTTTCTATTGCTGTGTAACACATCACCATATATTCACGGATGAGGACAACACCCGTTCTCATCCCAGTTTCTGGGGTATGGCTTAGCTAGGTCCTCTGCCCGGGACAGAGCTGTAGGCAGGTGCTGGCTGGGCTGGGCTCCTTTCTGGAGGAGGGTGTCCTCATCTCAGCTCACATGGCTGTTGGCAGAATCCAATTCCTTGCAGTCTTAGAATTAAGGCACTGCTTTCCTGCCAGCTGACAGCCAGGGACTGCCCTCAGCTCTCTGAGCCCACTGCAGGTCCTCGCCACTTGGTCCTCTTACAGGTCCTCTCACGACATGGCAGCTGTTTCTGTGCCAGTGGAAGGGTCTCTTGCTCCAGATCCAGCAAAAAGGAATTCAGTGACTCTCCCATCTTTGACATCTGTCGTCTAAAATCAAGTCACAGGTTCTACATGCATTCGAGGGAAGAGGATTATACCAGACATAACTCACCGGGGGGTCCCGATAAGGTGTCTCCAACGTCGCCTATGCATCTCCCCAGTAAGCTTCTGCTGTAAACTGGCTACTACAATTCTTCTGATACGTGTAATAGGTAACACTTGCTAACCAAACACCCTGGGACTGCCAGGATTCAAGTTAAGGTCTAGGTTCAGAAGCAATGAAAAATGATAGTTTTGGGGAGGAAACAAGACAACTGTTTTAGGATGACCATTATAGGCTCTTCAGGCAAGGGGAAGTTTAGGCTCCTCAGGGGAGGAAGGGCTGCTCTTACTGACAAACAAATCCCAGTAGAATGTTGGGCTTAATGTGTTTGGCTTCACTGGGACCAGTGAATGTTGGGCTTCACATGTCCTCACCTCAATTCTTTCCCAACCAGTGCCTGGCCTCTATCATGGGAAACATATTAGGTGGTGAGCTCAAGTAGATTTATCATTCAATCCACCATTGGATTCGAATTTAAGTTTGTTTATCAAAAATCTGTGTGGCCACAGGAAAAAGGAGCTACTTCCATGGCAGTCATAGGAACTTTCTGGGTTTTTTTGAAGCCCTGAACTCATCATTTTCTTTTACCAAATGCAGTTAGAAGCAACCAACTCACCTCAGTCCTTATACTTCACTGTCTTCATTAAAATGTACTATTTCATCTGCGGCCTTGTCTTCCATAGGCACTTGGTCCTGAGTGATGACGTGATAATTTAAATGATGTTTCCTCACTGAATGCCAGGAGTTGCCATCATCAGTGGAGTCCATCTTGTCTTTACATCTATAAAAGGACAGATCTGTGGAAACCGAGACCCCTGGGGAAGCTCACCCTCTGGACATCAGGCAGTGGGTGGCATAACTGAGGTCACTGCTGGTCAATGCTGGCAGCAAGTCAGACACACAGCAGAGGAGAAGTGAGGGCCAGCTGGGGCCTTTGAGGGCACTGGTGCATCTTCTGTCACCAAGCTTAACCATGAGGACACAACACAACCTAACATAAGAGAACTGTCCTGCCCTTGGATACCCAAATCTGGGCAGCGATAGCTTATGAGTGTTCTGGGCCCCCGACTTGCAGAAAGTAGAATAGAATAGAGAAGGAAGATAACCACTGAGGTCAGAACCAGGGACCAATCAAAGAACTCACCCATATTTGACAGCAGGAAGATCTCACTATATCTTGCCCACCTGGATGGTGACTGGGATGTGTTTCTCTTTACTCCCTTTTCTGAATGGGCATTTTAAACTAGTCACTCTCTTCCTTCTCACCCATTTTATATTGGTAGTTTGGAGGCACATCAACTCTAGACCATACGGACCCTTGACCTGATGCAACCTTCCACACATCACCCATGATTTTGAACTTCAACCTGAATGCACTCACTGGGTGAGAGTTTGAACCTGTATTATGGGGGAGGGAGAGACAATGAGCATGTGACATGCAGAGCTTGTTAATGTGAAGGGTGTGTATCGATGCAGACTCGTTAAAGGGATGCTCTGTGTCAGGTAAAGACACCAGCCACTCAACACCATCCCAAGTCCATGTCCACTTTTAACCCCTCTTCTCTATTAATGAGAATCAAAGATGAATAAATCAATTTCCCACTTACGTGTCCTTGGGACATTGTCCCCTTCAATGTGATGTAAAAGTTGTGTAGAGGGCTTTCATCTTCATCTTTTTTCTGAATAGAAGGTCAATCCAATGCCTAGATCCACAACAGCCACCTACAGCCATGAAGACAAAAGCCACATTAAGGAAGGTGGAGCAAAAAAGGACCGGTGGCTCAAGGTAAGGACAGCTCTATGGAGACATGGCACCAGCTCTAACCCGACCTTTGCTGGACTCAGAGACAGACCGGAAACCACTGCATCAGGGCTCTCTGTAACTGACACACATCTTCACCACTCATCAGCTTGTAAACTTGGGGAAGTCATACAATTATTGTGACTTGGTTTTCTCATATACGAAATGAGAGTAATATAATAATAAATCACAGAATTGGGTAAATAAAACACAAAAATATATGCAAAGGATTTCAAACAAATCTTTTCACATAATAAGCACTCAGTAAACAACACTCGTTAGCACCAGCAGCAGAATAATTATATGAGGAAAGCCCAACCTCACCAGTGCCGCAGAAAAATGAAAGTATAGTACGGGAAACTATTTCCATCTGTCAAGGTAAATAATTTATAAAATGAATTCAGGGAATTCCATGGTGGTCCAGTGGTTAGGCCTCCACGCTTTCACTGCTGGGCCTGGGTTCAATCCGGGGTAGGGGAACTAAGATCCCACAAGCTGTGTGGTGTGCCCACACTCAAAAAAAAAAAAAAAAAAAAAATTCAGAGAGGGTGCAGTGAAATGTATACTCTGATATATCACTGGTGGGACTATAAATTGATACAATTCTTAGGAAATAAATTTGGCAAATGGTCCTAAGGATTAGAAATATCCAAACCCAGTAATTCTACTTCTGGGCAGAGAGAAGACTTAAAAGTACCACAGAGTACTAAGAAAGAAGATGTTAACTGTAATGCTACATAAAACAGCAAAAGTCTGGAAGCAGTAGAAATGTCCAACAATTAGAAATGATTAACCATACTGTAGCAATTTTGCTGAAATGTATCATACGTAATAATCATTCAAATTATGTTAGTGAGGTGTATAAGATGGTGTGGAAAATATATATTAAGGGAAATACTGACTGCATATATATGAATAAAACATATAACGTGAATAAAAAAATCACACAAAAGTAGGAAATTTACCAAAATGTTAACATTGCTGATATCTGGGTTATGAAACTGTAAGTGGTATTTTCCCCCTACTTCTAATTTCTTCCATTTTACCTATTTCCTGTAATGAACTCTCTACCAATTAGGATGCTTTTAGCTGTAGAACACCTAACTTGCTTTAATGAAAGGAACCTTCCTATCTCACAGAACTGGGGAGTCCAGGGCAGGCTGGGATTCAGACACGATAAGGGTAGTGATTCAGCATCATCAAGTGCCAGCTCTTTCCATGTCTCCACTCGGGGTCCTCAGCACGGGCTTCATCCTCAGGGTGTTCACCTCATGGTTTCAACAAAGCGGCGGCCAAAAAAAGTCATGTGCTGACTGGCGAAGAAGGATAGTTCTCTGGAGTAAACAAACTTGGTGCTCTGTTGGGAAGAAGGGGGGGGGCGAATTGATACTGGAGAGTGAGCAACAATGTCTTCCCCAAATGGCCACTCTTGTCATTTGTCAAAGTATGTTTACTGCTTCCAAGATTTTCCAAAGTAATTCATTTCACTGTAGAAGACTTGGAAAACAGAGGGTATCAAAAAAACCTCCCATAGGACCCTATCACATAGCATGACCACTATTAACATTTTGGTTCATTTGTTTTAAAACTCTAAACAATACTACATAACATTCTACCATATGGAAACAGCATAATTTATTTAACCATTTCATTCTTGCAGATAATTTCTGTTAATTCCATTTTCATTATTAGTACCTTTGGATGGAATATTTCACCTGATCTCTAATTTGCTTCCTTTGGATAGCATCCTTTAAGTGATATTACTGGACCAAACTTGTTAAGACTCTTTTTACATATTGCCAAATGAATACATATTACACACCTAATATGAGAAAAAAACCTAATTGATAAAATACAAAATGGGAACCGTATTTCCCATAAGTTCACAGGTCAATGTAAATCCCAGATTGTGTAATTAAGAAAAAAAGGTTTTGTTAAAATTAAGGCATTATATAAATGTAAGATATTATTTTGATATAAACAAAAATAATGAACACCTGTAACTGTCTCATGACAACAATCACTCCTAGGGATTAGTTTGTAGTTTTTATCATACATATTGCCAATTGCTTAAAACTACTTTCAACATTCCACAACCTATCTATTAATATAACAGAAGCAACTTTTATCTTAGTTCTTATTTATACTCACAGGACTTTAATAATCTATTAATTAGTTTAAAAATTATTAAGCACATAACTATGTGCTTTGAAGATGACTAGGAAACTAGGAATACACTAGTATAATTGAATGTGGAAGACAGACACAAACCAACTAAAATAAATGTGATATGTGGTAAAACAGAGCCAAGAACATTTCACTTTGAGA
This sequence comes from Tursiops truncatus, assembly GCF_011762595.2. Classification (NCBI taxonomy): domain Eukaryota; kingdom Metazoa; phylum Chordata; class Mammalia; order Artiodactyla; family Delphinidae; genus Tursiops; species Tursiops truncatus. The sequence continues at coordinate 2,050,919 of NC_047042.1, forward strand.
ACCAAGAAAAAGAAGTAATTAACACTTGTCTTTCTTCTCCTAGCTCATCCTCTGCTTAAATTTCTACCAGCTGTTCTTTTTGCCTGGACTTTTAAATCTGACCTGTTCTGCCCCCTGGAATTTGTGTGGCCTCATTTCTGGTCTGCCTTCATAAGCTGAAAGTCCGTGACTGGCTCCACTCATTCTCCTGTCACTTGTGTCTTCTCATTCCAGATCACCCATCTCTTCTGACCTCCAGTGCCCGTCATCACCATGTCACCCCTGCCACTGCCTTCCCAGCTGACCAGCTAGGGGGCTAGTACTGGTCACGCCTCAGAAGGATGCATCAGAAATTAAATTCCTCTGGGCTTTTAAATAATAGGAAGAAAGTAATCCAAACTTAGGGAGTACAAAGGAAAGAATATGTACTCCAATTCACCTCATTATTAAATTAAGAAATTTGGAAAACTTTAGAAGCTTGCACTACTTTTACAGATGGAGACTTAATAGGTCTTTTACTAGTTACAGAAAGCATGTGCAAGAGGAACAATAACTCACCCAAACAGTAAAACGGCAAAAATACGTGACTTAATAGTGGAAAGACGGCTCTTGAATAACCTCTCAAAAATATATGAAAACAATTATGTCATGATTAGGAAAGTCTAAAGGGATTGTTAAAGAAAGATCAACAGGGCTAACAAAGAAATGTCATTTCCCTTCCCTCTCTTATTTGTGTGAGAATTCCAGAGTAATGTTTGTCCACAGGATGACGGAGAAGCTAATGTATTTATTGGACACTTTCAAAAAGCCATGCAGGGGCTTCCCTGGCGGCACAGTGGTTGAGAGTCCGCCTGCCGATGCAGGGGACACGGATTTGTGCCCCGGTCCGGGAAGATCCCACATGCCGCGGAGCGGCTGGGCCCGTGAACCATGGCCGCTGAGCCTGCACGTCCGGAGCCTGTGCTCCGCAACGGGAGAGGCCACAACAGTGAGAGGCCTGCGTACCGCAAAAAAAAAAAAAAAAAAAAGCCTTGCAGAGCCTCGGTTTAAGTACATGCCTCTCCTGTCCAGTGTGCTGCACAGCTGTGCCCAGATCCAATCTGTGTGCATTTTCCATTTACATATGTTCACGTCTCCACAAAGGAAATATGAAGAGAAAAACAGGGAACGTTCCAAGAAAGTGTAAAGTGGATACGAATATAATTAAAACAGTAATTAGAAAACTGAGAAGCTACTAATTCTGTGATTTACTCATGTATTTTCCTGGTAATTAATATTTAAATTTTTGGTAGTTTTTCATATTCAAACACAACATCCCAGGGTGAGAGAGTAAGTATTAGGCGGTCGCAGCAGTGGTATCTGTCACAGAACACTGTAATAGTGAAGGAAGTGAAAATGACTGCTTGATTCTCACCCCTAGAGGTGCTGCTGGGAAAAGAAACTGCTTAGTTTCTCTTTCTCTCTCCACATTGTGAAAGCTCAAGTGTTAATTTAGGCACATACAACGATTACTCCATTCTCAAATGTCAAAAGGTAATTTGAGGGACTTTCAACTGAAAAGTTTAAGATCACCATATTGAAGTATATTAAAAACTCATAGTGTGTTTGGGACTAGGTCTTAAACTAAAGTGGCTAAAAATTGCAATAATAAGACTTGCAGTGACTTTGAGCTATGAAAGGTCAAACTGGAAGGAATAGAATCCCATAAAATTAAAATCAAGGAATGAAACAAGCTGAAATTAAAATGATTGTGGAAGAATATGGTAGCCTGAGATTAGTCAACATATAATAACGATAGAATGGGCTATTTTTGAAAAATCATAAAAAAATCTTTTGGGCTAACCCAGTATAGTATATTTGAAACTATTTTAAAAACAGTGATCCAAGAAATATTTTGGAGTCATATGTAGGTCTGGCACTAATGAATAAAGATTACTGGATGTACTGTATATAAGGCATTTGGACATACCGTGTTTCAATTAAAATGATGACACCATATTTTGGTAATATCTAATATATTTAATTTTGGCATAATAGTGATTTATTATATAGTAATATTTCAAAAATATACTTTTGTGTTTAACAAACCACCGAAGAGCTCAAAATAATGGCCTATAAACATGCTTTTGCTCCAAACACCAAGCTGCTATTGCACTGAAGGCAGTGAATTCCATCATGGGAGTTATAAGATCCAGGGCTGCAGATCACTGTGGATAAAAAAATAAGTTAATAAGTAAAAGTTTCCTAACGCCACGTAAATTAACTTTACACGGAGGATAAATTTTCAAAGAAGGTTCTTTTTTTTCTTTTTGTTTCTAATTGTGGTAAAATGCACATAGCATAAAATTTGCCATTTTAACCATTTTTAAGTGTACAGTTCAGTAGTGTTAAATGTATGCAAATCATTGTACAACTAATCTCCAGAACTTCTGCATCTGGGAAAAACTGCAACTCTATACCCATTAAACATCTCCTCATTCCCCCTCTCCCAGCTCCTGGCAGCCACCATTCCACAATTTGTTTCTATGAGTTTGACTCCTCTAAATGCCTCATGTAAGTGAAAAGTTTTAAGTTTTCACTCTAATCCAGCGTAAACCAAGACTGTGACCTAAAATAGTTTTACTGACCACACGATGTTGACATCAGAAGGCTGACTGGGCCATCCTGTAAGTTACAGAAGAAGCCACAAGGGGTCAAGAACCAAATGTGACTACCAGAGGGTCCATAGTAACCACGATTTAGATGTATAAAGATAGCCCCAAATATGGGAAGGACTTGCAGATCATTTCTAACAATCCTCTGATTTCAAATCCTATTTCTATCCTGGGCTAATGGTGTAATTCTGGAAAAATTACTTAGCCTAAAACGTAACTCAGTTTGGTCATCCCTAACATAAGGACAATGTATACCATGAATACATCACCACTGCTCCCTCTGTGTGATAGAAAGTAAAGAAAGGCAGGAAGAAACCAAGGTCAAATACATTCTCTGCCATTGATTAACTTTGGGATCCTGGGCAAAGTAGTCAATTCTGTTAGTTCTAGTTTCCTTATTTGTAAAACAGGTACAGTAACAATCAAGTCATAGCATTATTGTGAGGACTGAAACCAGATGACTTAGATGAAAAGGCACCCAGCATGTGATGGGCACTCAATAAATGCTTAACCCTGTGCGTTGCGGGGTTGCTGCCTCTGCTCACCTCTTCCACTGGGGGTGGGGAGGGCATCAAGGTCACGGGATGCCATCAGCCCCTAATTGAGTTGGGGTCTCTGACTAACCTATTGCAGATGTGGTCAGCCAAGGGATCACAAAGATGTTAGTAACAGCACATCTAAGGCATGGGTATCATGGGCCATCAAAATAGATTCTTTTTCTAGCACCATGATTTAATAATACACGTCACTGACTGAATCTGGGTCATATTATATTATTTAATTTCTTATTCTTTTTAAAATATATTTTTTCAAATTGGGAAATATCTTAACCATCACTCAGAAGTATTTTCCATTCTAGGTTCCACAGAGCTCCTCAAGTTTTAACAGACATTTTATTTGGGAATTAATGTTCCAGATGGAAAAAAAATTGGTAAACAAAGTTAAATAGATTTATTTGCTGCAGTAATAAGAAGAGTGTCTAAAGTGAAAATGTATGTGGTAAAATTCTAATGACATAATATTTCTCAAAGGTGTGTGATCGTGGTACACTTTCTCTCAAAACATATATTAATATTTCTTGATGCACAAATATGGAAAGATTTAGCGAATGTATTGAAAGTGTCAAATCGTTACATATGGAGAAGAGAAACCTGCATGCAGTCTTTACACACAGACTTTATACATGACTGTTACAAACAGAACTGATACTGGCATAAAATCATCTAAATTAAAGTTTAAATAAATAATGATATTCTAATAAATATTCTTATAATTTAAAAAACCTTCATAATATAGTACATGTTATACCACAGAGCCCTTATCTGTAGCACTCTCTCCTTGGATATACCCTGAAATATTTTGTTCTCTTTTAAGTGGAATTGAGGAAAAATGCTAAAATGTTATTTAAAGTACAAAATTAGTGAACTTTTCTTCCAGGTCTGAGTCTCAGTGAGTAGAACATCTCCCAGCTACAGTTATGAGAGCAGCCTGATTAAAACTTGATTATTTCAATAAGAAGAGAAGGAAGCATTGGTGACTGATCAGTATTGACATATGAAGAAATAAGTAAATACAGGAAAATATCTTAATGAATTTTGGATAGGGAATAATTCCTTAAAAAGGGAAGTGACTAACCATAATAGAAAATAATTGATACATGTGGTATTAAAATTAAGAACTTAAAGTAACAATAGTAATAACAGTCAATCAAGAAAACTAGGAAATAGTTGCAGCTTATATAACCAACAGAGGACTACCATTCAGAAAACACACACAATTCATGTAAATCAACGAGAAAAGGACAGAAAATAATAGGAAAAACTTAACCAAGGAGGCAAATTCTTGTGTACTGAAAACTACCAAAAATTGCTGAAAGAAATCAAAGACACAAATGGAAAGACGTCCCATGTTCATTTAATATTTAATATTGTTAAGATGTCAGTACTACTAACTATCCATGAAATCGCTATCTATGAAATCTCTAGATTCTATGAAAGCTCTATCAAAATCCCAGTGGTGGCATTTTCAGAGATAAAAAAATCCATCATAAAACTCATTTGAAATCTCAAGGGACTCAGAATAGCCAAAACAATTTTGTAAAAGAATAACAAAGTTGGACATCTCACACTTGCTGATTTAAGTACTACAAAGCTTCAGTAATTTCAGTGGTCTGGTACTGACATAAAGACAAAATTACAGACAAAATAGAAATAAACTCCCAAATAATTTTTAACAAGGATACCAAGATCATTCAATGAGGAAAGGACAGTCTTTTCAACAAATGTTTGAGCAAACTGGATATCCACTTGAAAATGAATGAGGTTGGATGCACCTTACACCATATATACAAAAATTAACTCAAAATGGATCAAAGACCTAAACATAAGAGCTAAAACCATGAAATTCTTGGAAGAAAACATAGGAAAAAGCTTTATGACATTAGATTTTACAATGATTTTTTTATATGACACTGAAAGCATGAGGACAAAAGACAAATAATTAAATTGGACTACATCAAAATCGAAACTTTTTCTGCAAACTTGAACCAAGAAAAGGCCATGTGAGGACAAAATGAGAAGGTGGCCCATTATGCCATCTGCAAGCCAAGAGACAACGCACCAGAAACGAATCACCAGCACCTTGAACTTGGGCTTCCAGCCTCCAGAATTGTGAAAAAAAATTTTGTTTAAGCCATCCAGTATATGGAATTTTGTTATGGCGGCCCACCCTAAAACAGTATTTATCCAAAAGAACTAAGAGTAGGATCTCGAAGAGATATCTGCACACCCATGTTCAGTGCAGCACTATCCACAATAGCCAAGAGGTGGAAGCAACCCTATGTCCATTGACAGACGAATGGATAAAGAAAACGTGGCATATACATGTGGACAACGGAAATGTGGTACGTTAGTGCTGGGCCACCTAATGTGATGTTAATGTGGGAATGTGAAATTATAAAAAGTACTGTGGAATGGTATGAAAATGTGTGATGGTCACGAACTACACATGTTGGAGGTGGGAATGTGATACATATACACACATATACACAACAGAATAGTATTTAGCCTGCAAAAGGAAGGGAATTCTGACACATATTACAACATAGATGCCAAGTGAAATAAGCCAATCACAAAAGGACAAATGCCACATGATCTCATTTACATGAGGTGCCTAGAGTAGTCGTCAAATTTATAGGGACAGAAAGAAGAAGAGTGGTTGTCAGTGACTGAAAGGAGGGCAGAATGGGGAGCTAGCGTTTAATAGGTACAGAATTTCAGTTTGGGAAGATGAAAAAGTTCTGGAGATGGATGGTATTGACGCTTACACAACAATGTGAATGCGCTTAATGCCACTAATTTGTACCTTTCAATATGCTTAAAAGGTTAAATCTTATGTATATTTTACCATAATAAAAAATGTGATGCATTACATAATCATCAGATTGCAAATATTTAAAGTTTGGCTATGCCAAGAATTGGCATAGATGTAGACAGGATCTGTCCTACATTGCGTTGTAAAAGTGTTTTCTAAATTTTTTGTATTAACCCAATCTGACATATTTTAATGAATTGCTCATCTTATGATCCAATATTAGCTAAAGACCTAGGATATACAAACAAAAATATTCACAACACCATTGTTTGTCATAGTAGAAAAACTGAGAAGTAGGAAGCAATTTCAACCAACAATAAAACAGATATATACTCCTTGACATATTCATAAAATAGAATATTATATAGAAAAGAAAATTTTTAAAAATTGTGTTATAACCACAAAAATGTGCATGAATCTCACAGATACAATTTGCAATACTGTGAATCTGTTAAAATAGCCTATCATTGGCCATATTCTCAGACTGGATTTTTAAAAATCCAACTTTATGCTGCTAATGTAAAAATGTAAGTTTTAATCAAATTAATCTATACCTGCACTGCACTCATAAATAAAACCTCAACTACAATTTTATTTTATATAACTTGACAAATCAATTTAAAATGGACAACTTCTAAAGAGAAAAAAGAAGGTGGTTTACCCTCTCTATACAACAAGACATTAATTACCACAAACAGTAAAACAAAAAAGAGGACCCTTTAAAAGACATATATTCGTGTGTATGTACACATATGTGTATATACATACAAACGTAGGTGTGTGTATATACGCACCATATATTGTAAGTATATATATGTGTATGTACACACACACACAGTATGTACCCTTATTTTATGGACCTGAGAGTAAAGAAACAAAATTTGAAATTAATAAAATAAATTATTAGAGAATTTTTTCCTGGTTGTGAGGCAGGTAAGACTTTTATAAGAGAAAACAAATAGAGAAAATAAGCAATAAGACTTATACAATATTAAACAAAAAATAATGCACCAAAGACAATGTCCACAATGCTAAAAATCAAGTGGCCAAGAATTCTAATTCTAGCTTATACTGAATTAATCAATCTGCAGAAAACACTTAAAACATCAGGAAAGAGGAAACATACACTATTTGACAGCCCTGAAGAGGTAGCAAAGACAGGCAAATGGGTAAAAGTATTATTATATATTTCAGCAGTGGGTACTCACCACACTATGTGGTGCATGGGTGGCTAAAACTGAAGCAAAAATTATGTCTACTTGGTTACAAAAACTGAGAGGACAGACTTCTAGGCCACCAGAAGATATAGAAAGTAATGGGAGAAATTCAAGGAAATAGGTAGAAACAGAAGCAAGAACTCTAAAATCTCATATAGACTCCATGCAGATCACTGGCTGATGTGAGACCTTCACATTAGTCAATGATATTGCAAGAAGTTCAAAACCAGAAAAAGAGAGCTTCCCTGGTGGCGCAGTGGTTGAGAGTCTGCCTGCCGATGCAGGGGACACGGGTTCGTGCCCTGGTCCGGGAAGATCCCACATGCCGTGGAGTGGCTGGGCCCGTGAGCCATGGCTGCTGAGCCTGTGCGTCCGGAGCCTGTGCTCCACAACGGGACAGGCCACAGCAGTGAGAGGCCCGCGTTAACGCAAAAAAAAACAAAACAAAACCAGAAAGAGTTGGAAAGCTGAAAAAACTGAGAAGATGGTGCCTACAATGGGAGAGACAGTTTAGATTTTGAATCTAGCATATTATTAGACTAAATAATAAACACTCTTCAGAGCAAAAATAAGCCAGAAGACTCTACATAGAACTACCAATAAAGTTTAGCATATAATAAAAATTATTAGATTTTCAAAGACACAGAAAACTAACTCATAGTCAAGAGAAATAAGAGTTTTAAAAAAATGAATAGAGTAACATCAGCAAAGATACTGGCAGCTCCAAATGACAGTCCCAACTAAAGAAACATGAAAATAATCAAGCAAAAACTCTCAGAATTAACTTTGAAAGAACTCTAAAAAACAATCAACATATAGGAAATAGTAAAATGGCAGAAATAAGTCCATTTTTATCAGTAATTACTTTTAATGTAAATGGATTAAATTCAACAATCAGAAGACAGAAACTGGCAGAATGAATATTTATGATCCAACTATATGCAATCTGGAAGAGACTCACTTTAGACCAAATGAAATGATTAGGTTGAAAGTGAAAAAGTGGAAAAAGATATTCCATGGAAACTGTAATGAAAAAAGAGCTGGCACTAATTCAGATTAAATAGACTTTAAGTCAAAAACTGTTATAATAGAAAAAGGAAATTACATATTCCTAAAAGGATCAAATCACAAAGAAGATATAACAATTATAAAAATATACATACCAAACAACAGGTACAGAAAATATATAAAGCAAACACTGGCAGAACAGAGGGAGACACAGCTCTACAGCAATGCTTGGAGATTTCATTACCTCTCTTCCAATAATGGATAGAGTTTCTAGACAGAGGATCAATAAGGAAATAGAGGACTTGACAACACTATAAACCAACTAAATTAACAGATGTATATAGAACACCTCACTCATAGCAACAGAATACCCATTTTTATCAAGTACACATGGAATATTTTCTAGGATAGACAATATTTTAGGACACAAGACAATTCTTCATAAATTTAAAAAGAATGATATCATACAAATCACAATAGAATGAAGCTACTGAAGAAATCAGTAACATAAGGAAAAGTGGAATGTTCACAAATATGTGAAAATTAAACAACACATTCTTAAAAGGCCAAGAAGATAAAGAATATATCAAAAGGGAAATTGGAAAACATATTGAGATGTATTAGAATGAAAGCATAACACACCAAACCATATGAGATTAAGTGAAAGCAGAGGAACATTTATTAGTAGTAAATGCCTATATTGAAAAAAAAAGAAAGATCTTAAATCAATAACATAACTTTACACCTGAATGGATGAGAAAACAACAAACTAAATCTACAGATAGCAGAAAGAAGAAAAATTTTTTAAAGATTAAAGTGAATATTAATAACAGAGAATTTTAAAAATAGAGAAAAGCAAGGAAAACAGAAGTTGATTTTTATGAAGACTAAAAGGACTGACAAACCTTTAGGTAGACTGAGAATAAGAGAGAAGAGAGAAATTTTCAGAGTCAGAAAGAAAGATGGAACATCACTACCAAACTTACAGAAATAAAAAGGATAAGCCAATTTTAAGAAAAATTATATGCCACCAAATTAGGTAAGCTAGAAAAAAAATGAAAAATACCTGGAAACCCACGTGTTACAAAAACTGACTGAAGAAGAAATAGAAAATTGGAAGAAATCTGTAACAAGTAAAGATATTGAGCTGGTAACTGAAAACCTCCAATAATGAAAATCTCAGGGTGAGATGGCTTCACTGGTGAATACTACCAAACAGTTAAAGAAGAATTAAACCAATTCTTCTCAAACTCTTTCAAAAACAGAAGAGGAGGAAACACTTACTAATCAATCTGTGATATGAGCATTGCCCTGACATCAAAGCCAGATAGTTATTACTAAGACAAGGAAATAAATGTCAATATCTCTAGAATGCAGATGCAAACATCCTTAACAAAATACTAACAAGCAACTTCCAGCACTATATTAAAGTATTATTCACCATAATGAAGTGGGATATATCCCAGGAAATGCAAAGGTGGCTAAATATATAAAAACCAATCAAAGTAATATACTATACAAATAGAAGGGGGAAAAAAAACCTACATGATCATCTCAATTGATGCAGAAAAAGAATTTGACAAAATCCAAAATTTTCATCATAAAAACACTCAACAAACGGAACAAAATTAAAAATATTTCAATCTGATAAAGGGCTTTTATGAAAAACCCAAAGCTAACATCATCTTCAGTAGTGAAATATTGAAAGTTTTCCCCCTAAGATCAAGGACAAGGCAAGGATGTCCTAAAGAAAGTTCTAGAGAGAGCAATTAGGCAAGAAAAAGAATAAAAGGCTTCTGAATTATAAAAGAAAAAGTAAACTAATTGTAGATGACATGACTGTGTGTATGTATACACACACACACACACACACAGGGAGAGAGAGAGAGAAACCTGTGAATACACATATACACATGGTACTAGAGCTAATAAAGGAATTCAGCAAAGTTGCAGGATACAAGATCAACACAAAAGTGGTTATGTCTATACACTAGCAGTGAAAAGTCCCAAAAGAAAATTAGAGAAACAATTATATTTACATGCTAATCCACAAAAAATCTAGATGTAAATTGAAGCAAGAAGGTTGAAGACTTGTAAAATTAAAATTATAAAACATTGCTGTAAGAAATAAAAGAAGACCTAGGTAAATGGAAACACATCCTATGTTGGAGAAGTGGAAGACAACATTATGAAGATGACAATACAATCCAAAGGAACCTATAGATCAATGTATCCTGTATCAAAATTCCTCAGGCTCGTTTTTTTTTTTAATAACATCTTTATTGGAGTATAATTGCTTTACAATGGTGTGTTAGTTTCTGCTTTATAACAAAGTGAATCAGTTATACATATACATATGTTCCCATATCTCTTCCCTCTTGAGTCTCCCTCCCTCCCACTCTCCCTATCCCACCCCTCTAGGTGGTCACAAACTACCAAGCTGATCTCCCTGTGCTATTAGGCTGCTTCCCACTAGCTATCTATTTTACGTTTGGTTTTGAACAGAGGGAATGATGATCCTCAAATTCACATGGAATTGCAAGGGGCCTAAAATATACAACATAGTTTTGAAAAATACAAACCTAGAGTACTCACACTTCTAAATTTCAAAACTCCCTACAAAGATACTGTAATCAAAACAGTGTAGTACTAGAAAAAGAGAGAATGCACACTAATGGAATAGAACTGAGAGTCCAGAAATAGCCACAGACATCAGTGGCAAACCGATTTTCAACAAGGATGACAAGACCACGCAAGGGGGAAAGAACAGTCTCTTCAGTGAAAAGTCCTGTGACAACCAGATAGCCACATGCCAAGAATATATTTGGACCCCTAACTCACACTGTTTTCTAGAACTTACCTCAAATCATCAATGACCTCTTTGATAAAAAGGAAAGGGGTAAATCTTTCACAATTTTAGATTCCATAATGGTTGTTTAGAAATGACACCAAAAGCATCATCAATAAAAAAGAAAATAAACTGAACTTCATAAAAATATAAAACTTCTGTGCACAAATGGACATTATTAAAAAGTGAAAAAGCTCTCTGAGAATAGATAAACCTTTGCAAATCATACACGTGCTAAGGTCTGAGTATAAAGAATATGTAAATAGCCCTTAGAACTCAACAACAAAAAGAAAGAAAACCCAATTTAAAAAATGAACAGAAGACTTGCCTAGACATTTTTCTGAAGATATACAAGTGGCCACCAAGTACAGGAAAAAATGCTCAACATCATTAGTCATTTGGGAAATGCAAGTCAATACTGAGACCCTACTTCACACACAAGGATAGCAATACTTTTTTAAAAGGAAAATAACAAGTGTTGTTGAGATAGTTACCCTTGTATATTATTAGTAGCACTGTAAAATTGTGCAGGCACTGTGCTAAATAGTTTGAAAACTGCTCAAGAAAGGTAAACACAGAATTGCCTGTGTATAAAGTATAAACAAACAATGCAATATTATTCAACCATAAAAAGGAATGACATACTGATACATGCTACAATGTGGTTAAATCTTGAAACATTAGGCTAAGTGAAAGAAGCCAGAGAAAAATGACACATATTGTATCTTTTCATTTGTATGAAATATCCAGAATAGAGAAAGAAAGCAGACTGGTAGTTGTCAGGGGCTGAAGGTAGAGAAAAATAGGGAGTAACCACTTAATAAGCACAGAGCTTCTTTTTGAGGTGATTAAAATGTTTGGGAACTAGGTAGAGGTGGTGGTTGCACAGCACCATGTACTAAATGTCACTGAATTATCCACTTTAAAATGGCTTTATGTTATATGAATTTCAACTTAATTAAAAAATGAGTAGAGCTTCATGTGACCCCTGGGCCAATATAAATTGGTGTAACGTATGTGTAATTGATAACCAAAAAGGGAGGACAGAGAGAATAATGCAGAAAACAATAAATGACATATATGACCCAAAAGCCTTGAATTTAACAAAAGACATAAATGAATAATCCAAAAAACTCTGCAAACACCAACATGAAATGTACAAAACCTCCACCCCTACACACAACACAGTCAAACTGCTATAAACCCCCAGTAAAGATAATCTAAATGCTATGGAGTAAAAATGATGACACATTAAATGCAGGGTGCGAGAGGGAAAAAGTACGAGTAGCAGCTCACTTCTCACTAGGAGCAATAACTGCTAGAAGGCAGTGGAATATTATTCAGTGCTAAAAAGAAATACTACTAAGTGAAGGAAGTCAATCTGAAAAGGCTACACACTGTATGATTCCAACAATATAAAATTCAGGAAAAGGCAAAACTATGGAGACAGTAAAAAGATCAGTGGCTTGGGGATAAAGAATAATGAATAGGTGGAAAGCAGAGAAATTTTAGGGTAGTGTAGCTACACTGTATGATACTATAATTGTAAACATATGTCATTTGTCCAAAAAAACGCAGAATGTACAACACCAAGAGTGAATCCTAATGTAAACCATGGACTTTGGGTGATAATGATATTTCATTCATTATAGATTCATCAATTACAACAAATGTATCACTCTGCTGAGGGATGTTGAGCGGTGGAGGTTAAGCATGAGGGGGTCCAGGGGACATATGGAAAATCTCTGTACCTTACATTCAAATTTGCTTTGAACCCAAAACTGCCTAAAAAATAAAGTTTATTTAAAAAACATGAAAGGTAAAAAAAGACATTTGGTAATACAATTTAGAGACATTGTAGACAATAAGCCTGCACTACAAGTAAGGCTAAAAGAAGTTCTTTAGCCTGAAGAGAACAGTGAACAGATAGAATAAAGGAAATGATTTACCATTTTGCCTGAAACAACCGAAACATAATAACCATAGAAAGACATGGAAAATGGTTTTCAAGAAACTGGACATCAAACCACAAGGGACAGTGATCCCAAGGGACATACAGGAAACAAAATATTGATATATGAGCTCTACAACTGTTGTAGATTATTGCTTTCAGTGAGTTTCTAAATTATGGCAAAGGGAACTGTGGTGGAGCTGAGTTCTTCCCTGAACTGAAGAGACAAAGCTGAAGTCCAAGAAGACATTGAATGCAGCTAGTGTTCTTCCTGTGAACCAGAAAGGAGATACTGTGGAGACAGAGAACTCTGGAGATGAGTAGAACATCTCACTTGATTATATAACAGAAATCAGCATATGTGTCTGAGGAAGCTACCTGAATCTGGGGAAAGGACCATCAATTTTGATAACTTTAGAGGAAAGGGTGCTTGGCAATCACTCAGGCTAAGGAACAGTGTCTGTTCCGAATAACCAGAAAAGAAAATTCATATTCAAAAAGCACTGGGTGGAGCACTTAGGAAAGTAGTGGAAAATGATTAGCTTTAGACTGAATGCTGAAACAGAAACACCGATCAGATTAGAAAAGCAAGACATGAAATGATCAAATTGTTTTCAATAATGTATTAACTGCATGTGAAAAAAACAAGACAAAATTCACAGGAATACGAAAATATGCAGTACCAAATAAGGTAAAATCACAATGTTTGTAATCTACAAAAAGATTACTAGGCATGAGAAAGAGGCAAGAAAACACATCATAAAGGGAATAATCAAACAATAAAACCAAACTAGAAAAAAGGAGATGAAATACTTGTATACTAAAAACTACAAAACATTGCTGAAAGAAACTACAGGAAACCTAAATAAATAGAAAGTCATTCTGTGGTCATGGTAGGAAGACTTAATATTAAGACGTCAACATTACCCAAAACAATCTAGATATTCAATGCAATCCCTATGAAAATTCCAACAGCTTTTTTTTTAAAGAAATTGAAAAGCCATTCCTCAATTCATAGTAAATTGCAAATGGCCCTGAACAGCCAAAACACAATCTTGAAAAAGAAGAACAAAGCCAGAGGACTCATCCTTCCCAATTTCAAAACATACTACAAAGCTCCAGTAATCAAAACAGACAGACCTACAGACCAATGGAACAGAAATAAACCTATTCATTTATTACCAACTGTTTCTTGATAAGGGTGCCAAGTTCATTCAATGTGAAAACAGTAGACTCTTCAACAAATGGTGCTGGGAAAACTGTATTTCCACAAGCAGAAAAACGAAGTTGGATCTCTACCTCACGCTATATACAAATATGAACTATGACTTAAATAAAGAGCTAAAAATTCCTAGAAGTAAACATAGGGCTAAATCTTCATGTCTTTTGGTATGGCAACAAATGATTAGATATGGTAACAAAGTTAAAAAATGGATAAATTGGACTTCATCAAAATTTAAAATTTTGTGCATCAAAGACATTATCAACAACTCTGTTAAATGGCTAAGCAGAAATGTTAACAGGGTCTATCTCTTTCTGGCACAAAATATAAGCATAAGAAAGTGGAGTGATTATATTAATATCTAACAAAGTAGACCTCAATGCAAGGAATATTATCAGGAATAAAAAGGTGTATCATTACATAATGATGGAGAGTCAAGTCATCAGGAAAAGTAGCAATCCTAAATGCCTATTTACATAATTACTGAGTTTCAAAATACTTGGAAGACAATAAAGGAGAAATAGTGCAATCCACAATATCAGTTGGGAGCTTCAACATTTCACTCTTACAAATTGATTTAACAAGTGGAAACTAGAACAATAGAAATACAGAAGACAACTTCTACTTAAATGCCAGAATAAACTTATTATTCAAGAAGACATGAAACATTCATCAAGATGCGCCATATCCTGAACCTTAAAACACTTCTAAAAACAACTAAAAGATTCAAAGTAATATAGAGCATGCTTTCTAAACAGAAAAAATTTAGTTGGAAATCAACAATATAAAGATACACTGGAAGTGATTAGTTATATGGGAATTAAACAGAATACTATGAAATGAGCCCTGGGACAAATAAAATTACAAAGAAAATTAGAAAATATTTTGCACTGAGTGAAAACTTAAAAATAAATAAAATTAGTAGGATGAAGGTAAAACAATGGTAGGGAAAAATGTATAGCCTTAAATACTTATGTAAGAAAAGAAAAAGATATAAAATCAATGAATTGATAGTATGCTACTCCCTTAAGAAACTAAAGAAAGAATAGCACATTAAGTTTCAGATGAGGAAGAAAGCATAAAAAAATACATAAATAAAGAGCAGATATTAATGAAATAGAAATCAAATGAAAAATTCAATAAACTAAAATCTGGCTCCTTGAAGAGACTAATAAAACTGATAAACCTCCAGCTAGAGCTTGTAAAACAAAAATAAGATACAAAACAAAAATAATAATAAGAATGCCTGTTTTTATTTCTATTCAACACCGTACAGGAGGACCTAGTCACTGCAATAAAGTAAAAGAAAAAATGGCACAGATATCAGATGAAGAAGTAAAACTGTTATTTGCAGATTATATGTTTATTCTTGTAAAAAAATACAGGGTCTACAAAATAATTATGACATCTAATCACTGAATAAAACAGATATATGGGATCCAGGTTAATATTTAAAAATCAATATGCTGTAGTAATTCAAAAACACAGAGCAAGCAAAGCAATTTTTTAATGTAATATGGTAATAAAGCTTCATTAATCAAGACACTTCGGTATTGGTGAAATGATAAACATAAGGATGAATGGAGCAGAATTAAACCCACATGAATATATAGTCAGTTGAACTTTTGACAGAGGTACCAAGGAAAATTTAATGACAAAAGAAAAGTCTTCAACAAATAGTGCTGTATCACCAGGACAGGTTATCTGTATTGTAACAAATGATTATTGACCCTTACCTCATCCAAATAGAAATATTAACTCAATATCTATCATAGACTTAAATGCAAACCCAAAAGTACTAAACAAAAAGCACAGTAGAAAATCTTTGTGACCTTAGGGTAGGAAAATTTTTATTAGAACACAAAAACACATGAACCACAGAATTAAAAAAATTAATAAATTGGACTTCTTCAACGTTTTGCTTTGAAAACAAAAATGTAAGCCACAGTCTGGGAAAATATATTCACAACACATATATAAGAAAAAAACCTTTTTGTCCATATTAAATTAAGAACTTACAACTCAGTGAGACAAACAACCCACTTAAAAAATGGGAAAGATATTTAAACAGATACTGTGCAAAGGAATACCAATATCCAATAGAAAGATGAAAATATCTTTTAAAAAGGAAAATTAAAATTAAAACCACAATGAGATACCACTACACATACACACATTGGAATGGCTAAAATTAAAAAAGAGTGACCATACTATGCTTCGGAAAGTATTTAGAACAATTGGAACTCCACAACTTTGCTGGTAGAACATGAAAATTGTACAGCCGCTTTAAAAATAATTTGGCTTTTTTTTTTTTTATAAAGTTAAACATACACTTACCGTATGACCCAGCAATCGCAATCATAGGTATTTTCCCAGAAGAACTGAAAACACATGTCCACCCAAAGACTTGTACAGGAATGTTCATAGCAGCTTTATTTGTAATAGCCTAAAACTGGAAACAACCCAGATGTCCATCGTCAGGTGAATGGATAAATAAAATGTGGTATATCCATACAATGGACTACTACTCAGCAATAAAGAGGAGCAAACTATTAATACATGAGATAATACTGACAAACCTCAAAATTATGCCGAGTGAAAGAATTCAGACAAAGATTATATACTGCATGATTCCATTTATTAAAACTTATTAAAATGCATGCAAATATATAGTGATGCAGAGCATATCTGCATTTGCTTGGGAATGGATATTGAGGGAGGACTGATTACAAAAACACATAAGCAAAATTCAGGGTTACAGCAGAGATCCTCTTCTTGATTGTGGTGATAGTTTCATGGATGTATATGTGTCCAGGTCATTAAACTGTATAATTTCAACATGCATACTTAATTGTATATCATTGTTGAGCCCAAACAAAGCAAGCTGTAGAGGTTATTTAAGGCAAGACGCCATTTACTGATTATCATGCAAACCAATACTATATGTCATTGTTGATTGCCTCAATAAGAATTAAAAGTATAAAATTTGGGATTGGGGTAAAAAATATCCAATTCTGATAATGAATATATCTGAGCAGAAGAGGAAGACAATGGATTGTTGAGGCCTTCACAGGAAGCTTCAGCTGTGTCCTATTTAAATCATTTTAAATCTTAGGATACAAAGCAAGTGACAGAATATGAAATTTGTTTCGAATGGGTGATATGAACATACTTGTTTATAACATCATTTTCTATATTTCTAGATGTTTGAAATATAACATTATAAAGAAAAATTTTATTTCCAAAGAGCGATAATAAGTCAAAGACAGACACACACATACACACACACATGCATCATTCCCTGAAAATCAAAACTAAACAAGCTTCAACGTACAGATAGCTTCAATGAGGTATTGAGGGAAAAATTATATAAATTTTACATAAACCATTCAGAAAAAGCAAGAAGAGGGAACGACTGCAATTCATTTTTAAAACAGCAAGTGCCCTAATAATAAAATTTTATAAATATTTACAAGAAAACTATAGACCAAAGTTCCTTATGGATATAGATACAAGAATCTTTAACTAAATGTTAGCATATAAACCTCAGTGATATGTAGAAATTATGAATGATGATCATATATAGTTTATATTAGAGGTCAGTTTATACAAAGTTGGTTTAACTTCTATGTATCGATCAATGCATCATAAAACATGATAAAAGATACAAAACATATGATCATCTCAATGGTGTATACAAGACATGACAAAATTCAATCTCTTTCATGATGAAAAATCAAAATAAATAGAGAATGGAAGGGAATTTCCTTCATCAACCCGATTAATGGCATCTCTTAAAAGCCGCCAGCTAGCATCACAGCTAACGGGGAAAGCCCGTGGGCCCTGACAGTTGGCACAGGAAAAGAATGCCAACTCTCACCACTTTCGGTGAGCACTTTTCTGAACATTCTAGCCAGACTAATAGGGGCAATAAAAAGAAATAAAGAGCATGGAAATGGGAAATAAAGCAGTGAAATTGTCTTTATTCCTATGTGAGATGATTAGGTATGAAGAAAATCCTAAAAATAAAAAATAAATTCTTAGAACTATAAGTTTTATCAAGGCCACACAATACAAGGTCAATGTTTCTAGAAGAAAATAGGAAAAATTCTTCATGAGTTTGGGATAAGCAGAAATTTCTTGGATGGACACAATATCTTTGGTTCCTTAAGAAAAAAATTAAGAAACTTAGTTTTCTCAAAATTAAAACTTCTGTATTTGAAAGACACCATTAAGAAAGTAAAACGAATATATATGGACCTGTTTCCAGAATACATAAATAAACCTTGTAAGTCAATATTTAGAAGAATAATAACCAGAAAAAGGGTAGAGGAAATGATGTGAACAGTTTACAAAAGAACATATGTGAATGCTCACAGAGAACAAGAGAAGATATTTGATATCATTAGCTATAAAGTAAATACAAATTATATCACAAATAAAATAGCACTACACTGATTAAAATTTAAAAGTTGGACAGTATCAAGACTGCAAGAATGTGAAACAACCAGAAATCTCATACACTGCTTGGTGGACACGCAAAATCATACAACTACTTTGTAAAAGTTTGGGAGTTTCTTAACAGTTAAAAATACTCTACCATATTATCCTAAAACTTAACTCTTATGCATTTACCCAAGAGAAATGAAAACATAGGTCCACAAAAAACTTACACAGAAATGTTCATACAAGCTCTATTCGCAATACCCCAAAACTAGAAACAACCCAAATGCCTGTCAAAAACTGAATGTATAAATAAACAGTGGTAAATTTAATAAGTAGTTGTGATTGTGAAGTAGGATAAGGGGACAATTTGGGGAATGGAAATTTCTATATCTTCATAGGGTATTGGTTAAATGGATGAATACACTTGTCGAAACTCGGTGAATTGTACAATTAAAATGTGCACATTTAAAAATGAGTGTATTTATGACATCTTAATAAAGTTGATTAAAAAAATTTTCCCATAAATACTGCATGATCTAAAATAGTCAAATTCACAGAGGCAGGAAGTAGAATGCTGGTTCCCAGGGGCTGGTGAGAGGGAGAAATGCAGAGATATTACAAAGTTTTAGTTATGCAGGATGAATAAATTCTGCAGAACCAAGTAGAGCAATATGACTCTAATTAACAATATTACATTGCATACTTGAAATGTGGTAAAAGGGTAGATCTTAAATGATCTCACCATACACACACACACACACACACACACTACACATATATATATACATACATATATATATATATATATGTAACTGTGAGGTATGGAGCATGATGGATATGTGAATTAGCGTAATTGTGGTGATTATTTCACAATGTATACATATATCAAAACATCAAGTTGTATATCTTAGATACATACAACTTTGTCAATTATACCACAATGAAGATGAAAAACAGACACACAGATATAACACATTTATGAATATGAAGCTACCTTCTCCCCAAAACATAATCCTATCAGGGTTACTGAAAATGAAAACTGACCAGCTGATTCTAAAATAAATAGGGGAATATAAGGACCTTGTGACAGACTGTATTTCCCAGAGATGGCTAACAATATATCTATCCCATTCTACACATTCTTACAATTGTGACCTTGTTGAGCAGTAGAATCCATCCGGGTCACCTCTGTTCCTAAGTGGAACTTTGTATGACAGAAGTGACACCCGCTGACTTCTGAGGCTAGGTCATGGCTTTCTATTGTTGTCTTAGGACATGAGCTTTTAGATTCCACTGCCATACTGTAATGTAACAGTGCCCAGTGCTCACACAGGGCCAGTTAATGTGTATAATCCCATGAGTTAGTATGGAAACACTCAAGAATAACAGGCTTATGGCCAGAGTAAACAGAAAATTCTTGCCTCAATAGCAGAGAATGACTAGCCTAGACTGAACATTGGTTCAGCCAAATAAATTAAAAGTAAGACCAGGGCTTCCCTGGTGGTGAAGTGGTTGAGAGTCTGCCTGCCGATGCAGGGGAAGCGGGTTCGTGCCCCGGTCCAGGAAGATCCCACATGCAGCAGAGCAGCTGGGTCCGTAAGCCATGGTCTCTGAGCCTGTGCGTCCAGAGCCTGTGCTCCACAATGGGAGAGGCCGCAACAGTGAGAGGCCCTCATACCGCAAAAACAAAAAACAAAAAAAAAAAGTAAGACCAGAAATAACCAAACTGTTTCCAAACAATTTTTCTGTGTGTGTAAGAACAAAACTCAATAATGCAAACATATAAAAATACAAAAATATTCAACACCAAACAACAGAACATTCACAAATATCTGGCATTCAGTGAAAAATTACTTGGCATGAGGGAGACAAGACAATATGACTCACGATAAGAAAAAAAGTTAATTACAATCTACCCTGAATATGTGGAAAAGGACATTAAAACAATTAATGTAACAATATTCCCTATGTTCAAAACTTAGAAAGCCCAGAGATAAACCCACGCACCTATGGTCAACTAATCTATGACAAAGGAGGCAAGGATATACAATGGAGAAAAGACAGTCTCTTCAATAAGTGGTGCTGGGAAAACTGTACAGCTACATGTAAAAGAATGAAATTAGAACACTCCTTAACAGCATACACAAAAATAAACTCAAAATGGATTAGATACCTAAATGTAAGACCAGACACTATAAAACTCTTAGAGGAAAACATAGGAAGAACACTCTTTGACATAAACCACAGCAAGATCTTTTTTGATCCACCTCCTAGAGTGACAGAAATAAAAACAAAAATAAACAAATGGGACCTAATGAAACTTAAAAGCTTTTGCACAGCAAAGGAAACCATAAACAAGACGAAAAGACAACCCTCAAAATGGGAGAAAATATTTGCAAATGAATCAATGGGCAAAGGATTAATCTCCTAAATATATAAACAGCTCATTCAGCTCAATATTAAAGAAACAAACTACCCGATCCAAAAATGGGCACAAGACCTAAATAGACATTTCTCCAAAGAAGACGTAGAGATGGCCAAGATGCACATGAAAAGCTGCTCAACATCACTAATTATTAGAGAAATGCAAATCAAAACTATAATGAGGTATCATCTCACACCAGTTAGAATGGGCATCATCAGAAAATCTACAAGCAACACATGCTGGAGAGGGTGTGGAGGAAAGGGAACCCTCTTGCACTGTTGGTGGGAACGTAAATTGATACAGCCACTATGGAGAACAAGTATGGAGGTTCCTTAAAAAACTAAAAATAGAATTACCATATGAACCAGCAATCCCACTACTGGGCATATACCCAGAGAAAACCATAATTCAAAAAGACACATGCACACCAATGTTCATTGCAGCACTGTTTACAACAGCCAGATCATGGAAGCAACCTAAATGCCCATCGACAGACAATGGATAAAGAAGATGTGGTACATATATACAATGGAATATTACTCAGCCATAAAAAGGAATGAAGTTGAGTCATTTGTAGAGACATGGATGGATCCAGAGACTGTCATACAGAGGGAAGTAAGTCAGAAAGAGAAGAACAAATATCGTATATTAACGCATATATGTGGAACCCAGAAAAAGGGTACAGATGAACCAGTTTGCAGGGCAGAAATAGAGACACAGATGTAGAGAACAAACGTATGGACACCAAGCGGGGAAAGCAGTGGGGGGTGGGGGTGGGGGTGTGATGAATTGGGAGATTGGGGTTGACATGTATACGCTGATGTGTATAAAATGGATGACTAATAAGAACCTGCTGTATAAAAAAGTAAATAAAATTTTTTTAAAAACCCAAAAACTCAGTAATGCAAAAATATAAAAATACAAAAATATTCAATGCCAAACAACAGAACATTCACAAATATCTGGCATTCAGTGAAAAATTACTTGGCATGAGGGAAACAAGACAATATGACTCATGATAAGAAAAAAAGTTAATTGCAAACTACCCTGAATAAGTGGAAAAGGACATTAAAACAATTAATGTAACAATATTCCCTATGTTCAAAACTTAAGATAACATAAGGAAGATATAAAAAAAACATTTCATTCAATCTTCTAGAGGTCAAAACCATGCTGTGTGTGATGAAAAACACTCTGGGTAGGATTACTGGTTGATGTGATATTGTAGAAGGAAACATGACTAATCTTGAAGATACAGCCATAGAAACTACAGAGAATAAAACACACAGAAAACATTTTTAACGAAGAGATCAACAAAGAGCTGTGGCAAAATGTCAGTCAGGTTAATATGCTTTTAATTGGAATCCCTGGTGGAGAAGATGAGACTAATAGAAAAATTATTTGAATAAATAAGTAAAACTATTTTCCAAATTTGAGGAGCACTGAGTGTCCACAAATCCAAGAAAATGAAATATTCTTCAATAGCAAATTCACACCAGAAGAAATGTTAAATAAAATCCTTCAGGCCATACGAAGAGAACTGCAGGTGGAATTGGGTCTACATCAAGAATGAAGACTAATGGAAAGGATAATTAGATGGGTAAATACATGTGATTTTTTTCTTATCATTTACATCCCCATAAAAGATAAACTGTTTAATAAACAGAACAATGTAGTGTGGGATCTGTGACACAGATAAGCTTAACTGGGTGGATGTCAACAATAGCGCAAAGGTCAGGAGAGAAGAAATGGAAGTATAATATTTTAAGATGTTTATACTTCATATGAAGTGGTATAATATTAATTAAAGGTAGACTGTGATAAACTAATGATATACACCATAAGCCTAAAATTACCACTAGAATAAAAACACACAGAGCTCTACCTAATAGGTCAACAAGGCAGATAAATGGAAGCACAAACACTATTCAATTAATTTAATTGAATGTAGAAAAAATAGAAAAAAAAGGAGCAAAAAATAAGTTGGGGAAATAGAAAACAGTGAGATGATACACTTGAACCTGACAATGTGAGTAGTTACATAGAATTGGGTTTAAAGATATTGTCAGATATTGTCAGACTGGACTTAAAATGCAAGATCAAACTGTATGTTGCCTAAATAAATACATCTTAAATATGAAGATATAAATTTAAAGTAAGGGGCTAGCAAAAGGCATAGCATTTGTACTGGCCAGTTTTATGTGTCAGTCTGGCTAAGCAATACTAGTTATTCAATTAAACACTAATCTAGGCATTGTTGTGCAGGTTATTTTGTAGATAAGATTAACATTTACAATCAGCTGACTTTAAGGGGATAATCTGGTGGGACTGATTTAATCAGTTGAACGGCCTAAGACAAGAACTGACGGTCCCTTGAATAAGAAATTCTGCCTGTGGACTTCAGCTTCAGACTGCGGCCAAGAGTTTTTTGTCTACCCTTCCTGAAGACCTGCCCTGTAAATTTTGGAATTATCTAGTTAGCTATCACAATTACATGAGCCAATTTCTTGCAATAAATCTCTCAGTATACATACATCCTACTGATTCTTTTCTCTGGTGGAACCCTGACTGATAAACCATGATAATACTAATAAAAAGAAATCTGTAATTGGCAGTATTAATATTAGACAAAACAGAAGTCCGAGGAAAGATTATTACAAGGAACAAAAAATATCTCATAATGGTAGGGGCATGAATATAACCAGAAGGATATAGCATAAAAAATGTTTCAGTAAATTAAAAAGTATTCAAATCACACATATTCTCTCTGACAACTGAATTAAATTAGGTTTCAATAACAGAAAGATCTCAGGGTTTCCCTGGTGGTGCAGTGGTTGAGAGTCCGCCTGTCAATGCAGGGGACACGGGTTCATGCCCCGGTCCGGGAAGATCCCACATGCCGTGGAGCGGCTGGGCCCGTGAGCCATGGCCATTAAGCCTGCACATCCGGAGCAACGGGAGAGGCCACAACAGTGAGAGGCCCGCGTACCACAAAAAAAAAAAAAAAAAAGAAAGATCTCTGAAAATTCCCATAACATCTGGAAATTAAACACCACAATTCTAAATAACCAATTGCTTGAAGAAGAAATCCAAAGAGAAATGAACATTATGAAGTGAATGGAAATGAAAATACAATATGTCAAAATTTGTGAGGTGCCACTAAGGCTAGGGAGAAGTTTATATCTTGACGGCCACAAATTATCAAAACATTACCCACTCCTCCTCAAAATAAAAACCTGAATAGCCGTATGTATTACAGAAATCGAATTTTTAGCACACACACACACACACACACACACAAACCCAAAAGACAAAAAACACTTCCCAACAAAGAAAACAAAATAAAAGGTGTACTCTGTCTTTGCCTTGCTGCTTATAGTAAAATGCAGGAGGAAAGAGATAAATTGATGATGGCACTGCTAAGCAAAAAGAAACCATCATCTGGTAATTAGAAACCTATCCAGATTTCAAAGAATGCTAAAATCAGGAAGTCCACTGTTAAAAAGCAAGATCTAGAGAGTAATGCAATGGCTGGATAAACTTTTGCTACCAAGACTACATATGTGATTCATAGGTCCACTCAACCATCCTGGAAGAAACCTGGAATTGAGATATGGAATTGCAGAAAAGTTCTGTGCCTCCACAAGAGGTGTCACTCTTGACTAACGATGTGAATACCCATGACATACACAGGAGAACTGCCAGGTTTTTAAGAATGTTTTACAGCAGAAACACTGCTAACTTGGACTAAAGGTAACAGAGACAGGACCAAATTAAAGGCAGTTTTTAGATTTCCAAAATTCTACAAGCAAGAAATGGGCTGGTAGAATTAATCATCTGCAAACATGTACTACCCTTGAATAAAAAAGGAATGACTCCCATGGAAAAGTACTGGGTCCAGTGGTAGACCAAGTCAGACCCACAGGCCTGAAAGAGGGGATAATGGAACTTCCATGGACTAGAATGTAGTGCCTCTGTGGGCCCAGTGGGCAGAGGATTGAGCTATAGAGGACTATTCTCAAGACTAGAAATATACTGGAATTTTCCCTTCTAAATTTCAAACTTGCTTGGGACCAGTGACCCCTTTCTTTCTTCCAATTTCTCCCTTTATAATTATTAAATTATTAACTACCTGGACATAATTGATATTTATAAACTAATACACTCAACAACTACAGAATATACATTGTTTCCAATAAAATAACTATATATATGAATTAAATTAATAAGTAACATATTAAATCAGAACTCAATACAAAATGATACCTGAAAATCTCCAAAAAAAATTCACAATTTTTTTTGAGGAGGAAAAAAAGAAAAAAGGGAAAAGTGTCCTTTGGCAGTTGCATGGTGAAGTGAAAAATTAGCAAAGGGAAAAAAATTAAGATCCTGCAAGAAATAAAGAACTAAAATCTGGAGGGCACAGAATCCCTCTCCAATTACTGAAACAAATTAATAAATAAATCTACTAGCAGAAAAGGACTAGAAATTTTGTAAGACATCCCAAATACCTTAAAAATGAATATAAAAAGACAAACATATCTGCACAGAATTATTTCAAAAAATGAGAAAAAGACCAAATTCACATCAACTGTGGAAGAGTTTCCTTCCAAAAAATAAAGCCCCAGCCCAGATGTTTTCATTGATGAATTCTATGACATTTTAAGTAAATCCTAATTTTTTTAAAAAAACTAATTACTGGGCTTCCCTGGTGGCGCAGTGGTTGAGAGTCCGCCTGCCGATGCAGGGGACACGGGTTTGTGCTGCGGTCCAGGAAGATCCCACATGCCGCAGAGCGGCCGGAGCCTGTGCTCCGCAACGGGAGAAGCCACAACAGTGAGAGGCCCGCGTACCGCAAAAAAAAAAAAAAAAAACTAATTACTGTTTTTTTTTCTTCCCCCCAGAATACAGAGGAAGAGAGAACACTTGCCCAACTTGCTTTCTTAAGGCTGGCACATTCATAATACCAAACCTGAGAAAGAAATTATAACAAAATACATAATATAATAACACAGATCTTCAAAATATTAGCAAATTAAATCCAGCAGCATATAATAATGAAGTAGATTTGTTCAAAGACAGAGATTTTGGTGACTATACACAACCGAGTGTAAAATAGTTTTACACTTTGCAAAAATAGTTTGGAAAAGTCTCAAAACAAAGGGACTACTAAAACCTTCAGTAAAAACCAAACAAAAGCAGCAAACTCTGGGGAAGGGGCAGAATATAATTTCTAGAGTCACCACATTATATTATTCCAATGCTCAACTTAAAAGAATAATAATAATTTAAAAAAGCTCAGAAAAACACGGCCCATTACAGGAACATAGTAAGTTGACATATACAATGGAATATTGCTCAGCCATAAAAAGAAACGAAAGTGAGTTATTGGTAGTGAGGTGGATAGACCTAGAGTCTGTCATACAGAGTGAAGTAAGTCAGAAAGAGAAAGACAGAAATCAATCTTGAAGAAGCCCAGACATCAGGCTTATTAAAAAAAAGACTTTAAAATGACTATGTTAAATATGTTCAAAGAGCTAAAGATGTAAAAAGAACAAAGAACATAAGGAAAATGGTGTATGAAGAAAATGAAAATAACAATAAAAGACGGAAATCACAAAAAAGGAAAGAGAAATGTTGGAACTGAAACAACAGTAAATAAAATTAACTAGAGGGGTTGAACTTCATATTTGAGGCTGCACAAGAAAAAATCAGTGAATTTGAAAATAGGACAGTTGAAATTACAAAATCTAATTTGCAGAAAGAAAAATGGATGAAGAAAAGTAACTAGTGTCAAAGGGACTTGTGGGACACCAGTATGTACATTATGGGAATCCCAGAAGAAGAGAAAGAAAAATAAATAATGACCAAAAACTTGATGAAATACATGAATTGACAAATCCAAAAATACAAGTTCCAAGTAGGAAAAACTGAAAGAGACCCACACCAGCACACACATTACAAGCAAACTGTTGAAGACAAAGGCATAGAAAAATATTGAAAGCAGCAAGACAGAAGTAATTCATCATTTACATGAGGCCCTACATAAGACAATCAGCTAATTTCTCAACAGAAACCTTGTAGGCCAGAAGTGAGTAGGAAGATACATTTAAAGTGCTGGGGAAAAAAAAGTGTCAACTGAGAATTTTATATCCAGCAATAATATCCTTCAAAAAATTTTGGAGAAATTAAGCCATTCCAAGATAAAGAAAAGATGAGGGGGTTCATTACCACTAGATCTGTCCTAAAAGAAATGATAAAGGGAGTCCCTTCAAGGTACAAATGAAAGGATGCTAGACAGTAACTCAAAGTCAGACTTCATCCGACTTTATATCTTCATATGAAGATTTCTAGTAAAGGTAACACATAGTGAGTATAAATATCAGTATTACGGTAGTTTCAGGCTCTAACCACTATTTTTGTTTTCTACAGGATTTAAGAAACAAATGCATAAAAACAATTATAAATTATGTTATTGGGTACACAATATTAAAGATATAATTTAGAACATCAATAATTTAAGGGGGATGCAGAGTTGTAAAGGAGGAGAGTTTTTATATCTGAATGTAATTAAGTTGATAACCATTATAATTAGATTGTTATAATAGAATGTTATATTTCATTGCCACTGTAGCCACAGAGAAAAGAACTTTACTATATATACAAAGGAAATGAGAAGTGAATCAAAAAGTGTCATTATAAGAAATCAACTAAACAGAAAAGAATGCAGAAATGGAGGAAATAAGGAACAAAAAAGCTGTGAGAAATATAGAAAACAGAGAAAAATGACAGAAGTCCTTCCTTATAAGTAATAACTTTAAATGTTAGTGGATTAACATCTCCAATCAAAAGACAGATATTGGCAGAATGGATTAAAAGAAAAAAAAACATGATGCAACTGTTAACTACAAGAGACCCATTTAGTTCTAAAACACAAATAGGCTGAAAGTGAAAGAACAGAAAAAGATCTTACATGCAAGGATTAATCGAAAGATTAATCAAAAGAAAGCTGGGGTGGCCATACTACTGTCAGACAAAATTAACTTTTGGACAAAAATTGTTACGAGAACATTACATATCAATGATGGACAATTCAGTTCATCAAGAAGAGATAACAATTATAAACATATATGCACCTCACCTAGAAACAGAGTCTCAAAATATATAAAGCAAACATTGAAAGAACTGAAGGGAAATAGAAAGCTATAAAATATTAGTGACTTCAGTAACCCACCTTTAATAATAACCATACAAAAAAATTAATAAGGAGATAGAGAGCTTAAACAACACTATAAACCTATTAGACCTAAGAGACATACAGAGAAGCCTCCACAAGAATAGCTAAATACACATTTTTATCAAGTGCACAGGGAACATTCTTCAGGACAGCTCATATGTTATGTAACAAAAAAAGTCTCAATAAACTTTAAGAAAATTGAAATAATACAAAGTGTCTTTTATGATTATAATATAATAAAGCTAGAAACCAGTACATTAAGGAATACTGGAAAGTACACAAATGTTTGGAAATCAAATAATATACTATTGAACAATTAATGAATCAATTGATAAACACAAGGGAAACAGATACTTGAGACAAATGAAAATGATGACACAATATGCTAAAGCTTATGGGATGCAGCGAAAGAAGTGCTAACTCTAAATACTTAGATCAAAAAAGGGAGATCTCAAATTATTAAACTGACTTCACTTAAGGAAGTAGGAAAAGTGGGACAAACTGACCACAAAGTCAACAGAATGATGGAAATAATAAAGATTAAAATTGAGGTAAAAAAAAAAAAAAAATATATATATATATATATATATGTATGTATATAGGAAAGTAATAGAGAATATTAACAAAACCAAAAGCTGGTTTGTTGAAAACATCAAGAAAATTAACCACTTTAGCTACATTGGCAATGAATAAAAGAGAAAAGACTTAAAATACTAAAATAACAATATTAGTGAAAGCGGAGACATTACTACTGATTTTACACAAACAGCAATATAAAACTATACTATGAATAACTGTACACCAGTAAGTTGTATAACCTAAATGAAATGGACACATTTCTTTTTTTGGGGGGGGTTAGGATTTTTATTTTTCCTTTGATTTTCTTTTTTTGGGGGGAGTATAGTTGCTGGACACATTTCTAGAAACACATAATCTACCAAAATGACACATAAAGAAATAGAAAATCTGAATAAATGTGAAACTAGTAAGACATTAAATCAGTAATCAAAAACCTCCTCATAGAGAAAACCCAGAACCAGATGGCTTCACTTGTGAATTCTACTAAAATTTAAAGAAGTAACACAAATTCTTTTTTCAAACTCATCCAGAAAGTCAGAGGAGTAGACACTTCCTAACTCATCCTATAAAGCCAGCCAGATGAGACACTACAAGAAAATTAGGCCAATATCCCTTATGAATACTAATACAAAAATCCTCAACAAAATATAAGAACATCAAATTTAGCAACATATTTAGAGGATTGTAAACTGTGACCGAGTGGGTTTTACTCCCAGAATGCAAGGATGATTCAACATACAAAACCTTGATCAATAAAATATACCACATTAACAGAATGAAATGTGGGGGAAAAAACATATGCTCATCTCAATTTACATAGAAAAAACATTTTTTCAATGTCAATACCCTTTTATAATAACAATAATCAACTACGTATGGAAGAAAACTCTCTAAACATGTTAAAGGCCATATACAAAGAACTCACAGCTAACATCATATTCAACGATGAAAGACTGAAAGTTTCCCCCTTAAGATAAGAACAATACGAATGTGCACATTTGCCACTTATATTCAACATTATCAGAAGTTCTTGACAGCGTAATTTGGTAAGAAAAATAAATGAATACAATTGAAAAAGAATAAAATTATTTCTGTTCAAAGATGTCATGATCTTATATGCATAAAATCCTCAACACTCTAAAAACCCTACTAAATCTAATAAACAAATTCTGCAAAATCACACCATGTGAAACCAATATGCTAAAATAGTTGTATATCTATAAATTAGCAATGAATAATCCAACATGGAAAAGAATAAAACAATTCATTTGCTATAGCATAACAAATAAAATGTTTAGCAATAACTTTAACCAAGGAGGCAGAAGATCTATTCACTGAAAACTACAAAACATTGCTGACAGAAATTAAAGGAAATGTAAATTTGGAAAGACATCCTGTGTTCATGGAAGACTTAATATTAAGATAAAAATACTACCTAAAGCAATCTACAAATTCAATGCAATCCCTATCAAGATCCCAAATGTATTTTTTTCTTTTCAGAAATAGAAAACCTCATCCTAAAATCCACATGGAACTCCAGGATCCACAAATAACCAGAAAAATCTTGAAAAAGAAAGATTTGGAGCAATCACATTTTTTTATTTCAAAACTGATTACAAAGCTACAGTAATCAAAACCATGTGATATTAGCATAAACACAGACATACAGACCAATGGAACAGAAGAGAGGTCCCAGAAACAAACCCTCGTGTACACGGTCAACTGATGTCCAACATGGAGGCTAAGACTATTCCATGGGTAAAGGATAGTCATCTCAACAAATGGTGCTAGAAAACTGAATATCCACATGCAAATGAATAAAGTTGGAGCCTTATCATACATTATATACAAAAATCAACTCACAACGTCCCCACCACCAAATACCACCACACTGGGGATTAGGTTTTGGCATATGAATTTACGGAGGGTACAAATATTCAGCCTATAGCAATAAGTTTGGTGAAAGTTAGAGAGGAATACTTTGTACTATTTTTCTGAAGTCCAACATTATATCAAAATAAGACGTTTAAAACAATCAATTACCTAGATATAAATCTAAGTAAAATATTTGTAAGACCTCTATAAGAACAATTACAATTGGGATACATTTAAATGAAGACTTAATGGGATATATTTTAATGAAGAAGCACATGTGCGTGCACACGCGCGCACGCACGCACACACACACATCATGTTCATGAATTGAAAGACTCAGTACTGGTAGGATGACAATTCTCCCAAATAGCATTGCAGATTCAGTGAAGTGGCGATCATAATCCAACAGCCATTTTTATAGAACTTGACAAGCTGATCCAAAAGTTTGAATGGAGAGGCAATGGATCTCATAACATTGGGTTTGCCAAAAAAGTTCGCTTGGGTTTTTCTGTAAGATGTTACAGACAAGCCCGAATGAACTTTCTGGCCAACCCAATACAAAAGGACATGCCTTATCAGAGACTGAGACTCATTAAAAGTTATAACTGTTTTTTTTTAATTGGAGTATAACTGTTTTACACTGTTGTGTTAGTTTCTACTAACATTGTTAGTACTTGTAGTACTAACTAATGTAGTAGTACATTGTTCTACTTCATTGTTAGTACAATGAAGTGAATCAGCTATATGTATACATGTATCCCCTCCCTCTTGGACGTCCCTCCCACCACCCTCCATCCCACCCACCTAGGTCATCACAGAGCACTGAGCTGCACTCCCTGTACTATACAGCTGGTTCCCACTAGCCATGTATTTTATACATGGTAGCGTATTTATGTCAAACCTAATCTCCCAATTCATCCCACCCTCTCCTTTCCCCCATGTCCACACGTCTGTTCTCTACACCTGTGTTTCTATTCCTGCCCTGCAAATAGGTTCATCTGTACCATTTTTCTAGATTCCACATATATGCGTTAATATATGATATTTGTTTTTCTCTTTCTGACTTACTTCACTCTGTATGACAGAGTCTAGGTCCATCCACATCTCTACAAATGACCCAATTTAATTTCCTGTTATGTCTGAGTAATATTCCATTGTATATATGTACCACATCATCTTTATCCATTCATCTGTTGATGGGCATTCAGGTTGCTTCCATGACCTGGCTATTGTAAATAGTGCTGCAATGAACATTGGGGTGCATGTGACTTTTTGAATTATGATTTTCTCAGGGTATATGCCCAGTAGCGCGATTGCTGGGGATAGACGAACGTATCAGTGGAACAAGAGTATTCAGAAACATATCTGCCTTTAGAGATACTTAAGTGTAACACTGGATAAAGGATGAACTTCTCAATAAATCACACTGAGAAACTGGGCGTTCTACATGAAATAAAATCAGACTACAACTTCACATAATATAAAACAATTCAACTGGGATTTCAGTATATACCACCTACTCATGTTTAAACATAAGAACCACTCTATTCTTCCCTTTCCTCCTGCTTTTACATTCCATAAACACTTTTTCTTGATTGTGTCTTAAATATACTAAATCTACTTTCTATTGCTGCGGCCAGTAATCAGCTCTGAAGCATGTCATCCTTAGTCATGCCTTTGTATGTGTTTTCTCTCTGCTAGGAAAACTCGGTACACAAATCTCTGTATAATCTTCTCCCATTTATCATGCAGGGCTCAACTCAAGAGTCACTTTTTAAAACAAATTTATTTATTTATTTATTCATTTATATTTGGCTGAGCCGGGTCCTAATTGCGGCATGTGGGATCTTTTAGTTGCAGCATGCAGGATCTATAGTTGCGGCATGAGGGATCTTTTAGTTGTGGCATGCAGGATCTGTAGCTGCAGCATGTGAAATCCTAGTCGTGGCATGAGGGATCTAGTTCCCTGGCCAGGGATCGAACCCAGGCCCCCTGCATTGGGAGCATGGGGTCTTAGCCACTGGACCACCAGGGAAGTCCCAGGAGTCACTTTCTGAGTGAAGTCATCCTTGACAATCCAACTGATGGATCCCCTAGTTTCACCCTAGACACTCTCCATGGTAGTCTCCAACTGAACCCCAAACCTGGTCCATCACCCACCCTTCTCTGCCCTGCTCCCTTTCTTGGAGCTAACCTCTATGGACTCCATCACCCAGGTTCCCTTCCTTTGGGTCTGGCCACAGGAAGGCTCCATGAGAGGACAGCAGGACAGGACATTTATCTTCCTCTTGCCTCCTGCCAGTTTTATGGAGTGGCTGCCTCACTGTGCGCCTACAGCCCAGCTGGTGTCAGGCAGCCCTGTTTCCCCAGCTCTCACAGGCCACTGTCTCATTCTTCCCTCATCATTCTTCAAGCCTATGGATGGTAGCTGCTTCAAGATGCTGTAGTCCCAGGGCCTCAACATCCCTTATCCCTACCCAGACCTCTGACAGTGGCACTTTCATTCAATCCTATTCAAAATACTAGTGAGCAGACCTCCTGTTTACTGTTTAAATCCTGCCAGGTACACTAGGGTGCATCATATCACCTTGTTTAATGCTTGTTATTGTGCCTATCATCATACGCAATGACTTTATTCACCTGTTTGTTTATAAGCTGCTTGCCCAGACAAAATATAAACACCAGAGAAGCAACTTGTTCATGTCTCTCATCAATGTATCCCCAGTGCCAGACACTTAGTAAGCATGCTATGTGTTGCTGAATTCTAACACATTTCCTGGAGGAATAAAATATAAAAAATGACATCAGTGTTACAATAAAGGGTTAGTTGCTCAAGATAAGGAAGATTTGGCTTACAAAGCGTATAATAAGTTATCCTATGAAGCCAGGGTTTTATTATTGTAGGTTTTAAAATAATGAGGTGATTACACTTGGAATTTACAAGTATAATCGGAAGCAATGTGAGCTATGGACTGAAAAGGAGAAAAAGTAAAGGGATACCAGTTAGGAAAAGACTAATCATTCCAGGCACAAGAAAATGGAATCCAAATTAAGATGACTACAGTGGGGATGAAGACAAGCAGATGAATTTGGGTGAAAGATCTAAACAAGAATTTAACTGTAGGAAGGCAGTGGGGGAGAGAGAAGGGAATGAGCAGTTATAAAGTGCTATGGATGGCTGTCCAGTTAACAAGCTCTGTGTGGCAGGCAGACCTGTGAAATCTCCCAGATAAAGATGTCAGTCTAAGCAGAACACAGCAGGGTGAGAGATACAGTCTTTACACGGCTATAAAATTTTGCTTTTTAATTTTTGAAAAGTCATGCTCAGAATCAATTAGAGGACATTCAAAAATGTCTGTAGGGCTTCCCTGGTGGCGCAGTGGTTGAGAGTCCGCCTGCCGATGCAGGGGACACGGGTTCGTGCCCCGGTCGGGGAGGATCCCACATGCCGCGGAGCGGCTGAGCCCGTGAGCCATGGCCGCTGAGCCTGCGCCTCCGGAGCCTGTGCTCCACAACGGGAGAGGCCACAACAGTGAGAGGCCCGCGTACCGCAAAAAAAAAAAAAAGTCTGTAGTTACACATACATTGTGAGAGAGGTTAAGATACTATGAACGTTTTGAACTGTTAAAATAACACACCAAAAATGTGAAAACTCAAAACGCCCATTATTTAAGATTAGTACTCACATTTCTGTAAATTTATACAAGGAAATACTCAAAAAATAAAAGCTGGTTAAGTATTCTTGTAAATAACATTTACTATAATAATAAAAATAGGAAATAATCTAAATTCCAACATAAACAAAATGTTTAAACATAATTCCTACAATTAGTTGGCCATTTTTAACAAACAAAAGTAATAAGAAGACAGTAGAGTAATATGGAATGATATTTACAACTTAATGGTTAACAGAAAAAAAATTATAATTTCATTATTCCCACTGAACCATTTATTGATAGCTCTGTTAAAATTATAAATTTATGAAGACAAAAATCAGGTGATACTATACACAAATTATAAATTTGAAGTATTAGAGAAAGAAAGCACTTCTTATTTTTCCTTAGCGTGACTTTAGTGTTGTTAACAATGGTGTTCAAGCTTTAAGGGAAAATTTTAATTTTTTACCTTTTTATTATGAAATCTAACACATGGAAAAAATAAGACATAAATGTACAATATAATGAATGTTTGCATAGAAAACCTGTCTAGAAACAATTGAGGCCATAACGTAGAAATCTGCCACCATGTACAATATAATGAATGTTTGCATAGAAAACCTGTCTAGAAACAATTGAGGCCATAACGTAGAAATCTGCCACCCTTTAACACTCTGCCTATGTCCCACCCACTCACACTCCTTCCCATCCACAGATCAGCACTAGTCTTCTTCTGTGTCATGGTGATAATTTCCTTGGATTGCTCTATAGTTTTAGCTTTTAGCATTCACAAATAAATCTCTATAAAACAGAGCTTAGCTATGCCTAAATTACATGGATTCCATTGTCCTTAGCTTCTTTTCCACAAGTTATATTTATAAAATATATTCATGTGGTTGTAATTCCCATTCACCAATTATAGCCGTTCCATTGTATGAATACATCACTGTTTATTTGTACATTTTACTATGAATAGACATTTAGGTTGTCTCTAGTTTGGGACTATGAGAAAATATGCTGAGAGGAAATTTCCCTGAGAGTCAAATGCTAGATCATAGAGTATGTGCATCGTCATGTTTACAATAATACCAAACTGCTGCCCAAGGGGCAAGATTTATACTCACTCAGGCAGTGTATGCTGCTCCGAGACTCCACATTTTTTTGAACACCTAGTGTACTGAGACTATTTATTTTCTGCCCACCTGATAGTTGCGTAGTAGGAGCTCATTTTGTTTTTAATTTACATTTCCCTGATTACAAAAAGGTTGAACATATTTTCATGGATCCATTGACCATTTGGAATTACTCTTTTGTGAATTACTTGTTAAAATCTTTTCCCATTTTTCAAAATTGTTTTGTCTTTTTAAAAAATGTTTTCTATGGGTTCTTTATATATCCTAGTCTTTTGTTGGGTATATCCATTATAAATAATTTTCCCATTCTGTAGATTATCTTTTCTCTCTTTGCAGTGTCTTTTGATAAACATAAGCACTCAAATTTTATGTAGACAAAAACGTTTTTTATTAAAGTTAGTGATTTTTGTGTGTTTTTCTGGAAATCTTTTTCTGATACTGAAGACACGATATTTTCTTGTTATATTCTAAAACATTTACAGTTCTTTATGTACATATGTCTGTAATACGTCTGGAAGTGAATTTTTAGCTGGGTCCAATCTTAATTTTTTCTATATGGCTTTATATGCCAGTGTTACCTGACAATTTTTGTTTTATGTATTTCAGACCTATGTTAAATCCTCACAGATTTAGAAATATTTTATTTTCACCTTTTCTTGTTAGACTTACCCTTTCATCATTACTTAATGCCTCTCTGTGTAACTAGTAAGACTTCTTGCCTTAAAGTCTGCTTTGTTGACAGCACATTTTTTTGGTCCTTAGATGTAAAACTAAAACAAGAGTTCCTGGTTGCATGTCTGAGCAGGATAAATTTTTAGAGTCTAAAATACCTTATTAAAAACAACTGTATCTACTGAACAATTCACTTTCACTGTAAAATTAAATTACAAAAGTACACTTTATTAATAAAATTATCTCAAGATGTTTAACCTATAACCTAATTATTTCTAACTACTAACACAGACACTGTATCACCATGAAAGAGCTCCTTGCTTAAGTTTCCTGGGACTCCCCAAAGCTTTGGATGTGCAACAGAAAACCTTACTTATAAAGAAAGCAACAGGAAACAACAGCGCTGCATAAACGATTAGTGAGCTATACACTCATCCATAACAGTCAATGAAACCAGCGTGTGGCCTCATTAGGGGGAAAGGCGGCCTATTAGGTATCGCTTTATCAACACCAATACTCAAGAGACTCAAACCTTCACGTCCATCAAATCACCTAGGATGCTGATAAACGTAAATGTGTGGCCCCCACACCCTGGATATATTTTTGAGAAGGTCTTCAGGTAACTTTGAGACAGTGCCGTAGTTTGAAGAGGAAGAAGAAGGAGGAGTGGGATATTACGTCAAAAAAAGAATGTCATTTGATGAGCTTAAATAGGAATAAAATAAAAAGGAAAGCAAAATACACAGTCTTACAGAAATAATAGAAACTACAGAAATTACACAGTAAAACGTATTTTAGAATCTGTGTTTTAAAAAATTCTATCAGAAACAATATAATATTCTAGCTGGTCTTTGCTTGTAGTACCTTTATGATATAATTTATGAAATTATGAGGCATCTATAATTCACAAATTAGAACTTTTTCATTATTCAGTGTCAAAATGATTGACAAAATGATGCATATAGTAAGAATGATAATGTGTAAAGAAGTACTTTCAGTGAAAATCAATTTAAAATGCTAAATTAACTAGAAATGAGAAAAATAATACAGGTAGAAATGTTAAGTCTCTAGGTTTATAAGCAAACGATCTTTATCTGTGATCTAGACATAAAGATTAAATGAGTAAAGATATCCAAAAAACAAGAAAACATCACCGTTTACTTTACCAACTGCTGAGAAAGTAAATAAACTTCCCTCACATAATAGACATGCTTATTCAATCTTTGCTGAACATAAACTTGGTGTGTTTTCATTTTGGAAGTTAAGTCACTTTACAAAGTATCTCATATGTTTTATGTGCTTCTATCTAGTATTCCATTTCACACTTGAATGGGTAAGTTCATTTAATATGTTAATTTTGTCTTATAACTATTGTTATATTTTATAGTGCCTACCAATTTGGAGAATGATATAAATGTTTTTTGGGTAGTATGTGCTCTTTAAAATTTTTAAAGTAATAGCCTTCTGTAATATAGACTGTATTAATCACTGTAAAAATTCTGTAAAAATGACTGTATATGATGGGGACCTGAAGGTCACATTATATTTAATGAGTTCTGTGCAAAAAAGGAGCTCAGTCTCGCTTAAGTAATCGAACAGAGATGATAATAGCATAAAGGTAATTCTAAATTAAAATATTTATTTACCATAGAACAACACAAAATGAGATACAGCAAATCAATACTTGATAAGTGTACTGAGCAATGATAATGAACCCATAAAATTCAAAAAATAAATGTTATTTCTCTCCTCTACGCAAAGATATGACTCTTATTGCCACATTAAATTTGAACTCTCCCACTTTGCTTTCAAAGCCTGTCATTCCCCACAGCTCTTCTGATACTAATCCTCTAGTCCCAGTCAAGCAAAATTCCCCCAGAAATCTGACACTCAGTCATGCCCTTGCTTGGGTGGTACTTGCTAAGCCTGTATCTTCAAAGTCTTACCTCAAGTCTCAAATCACTCAGAAAGCCTTTTTTTCAATTATATTAATCCTATATAGAGATTCATCCTATCTCTAACTTAGTTTGCTTTATATAATCTCCTTTCCGTTCTCTTCCCTGTAGTTTGGTGGTCTCTTGTTCTCTAATTGTTTCCTGGATGCATCTCCTGTATCTCTAAGCTCTGTGGGCCAAGACATATATTTGGGAGAGCAAAGCAGTATTTCAGGGGCAGAAAATATTTTGGAGATTTATACAACAGTTTCATTATATACTTCCCATGGTGTTTGTTGTCAGGAGTAAAAGAGTTGCTTAATGAACTTGATCAAATAGTACAGCATATAATAATGCTGAATGTTATAATTACATGGTAAAATTAGAGTACCTGAAAATTGGGTTTATCTGAACTTTTATACATGCAAAAAAACTCCAATGATGAAATTATTATTCATAATAATTTCATTATGATGAAACCTACCATTTCAACTGAAAGAGCTATGTTTATTTCAAAATTCTTAGAATTAATAAGATGCAACTATTTAAATTTTTAAGTTTGTCTTAAGGCTTTATTGACAGGCAATATAAATGCATTTAATAGACAGCTAAACTACTAAGTTTTGGTTTCACTGTTTGGCATCACCAGGCTTTTCTTCATCATTTTCTGTGCTCTAGCGTGATATGCGTAATCACAGATTATCAAAACAGTCACAAGGTTGGCATTTGTAAGTGATTTATTTGTTAAATTTGTATTGTATTTCCTGAGATAAATTTTCAGTACATTTTGTCAAATTTCATATCCTTAAACAAAACCAATATTATGAAAAAGTAAAGCGAAATCTAACCAAGTTAAATAAAGCAAAGCAAAAATAATATTTAGTGTTCTACCATATGAAAAGGTTTTTAATCTAACATAAGATAGTAGAAAAGAGGGAAGAACAGAGAAGACTCAAACAATGGCACTAATGTAGTGATATTTATGTTGGGAAATCTTTCAAGACTGAAGGTTAATTGGCTCACTCCACAGCTGCAGATGGAAATTCTGAGACTGTGAATCCACGTCCTCATCCTAAACAGCCTCTATAGACGGTCCTATAATGAGCACAAAGATGGGGAAGCCAGATAGATGCTCAGATCCTTTAGTGCTAGGATCAACGGTCAGAAGGAACAACTGGTAGTAAAGCAACTCATATACTTACTTTTAAAAAAAGTGAAAAAGTTACCTAATCCAGACGATACAAATGTAAACTCTTCAAAAATTGATTCTAAAAGAAATATATTTTGGCTGTTAAGTAACTCTAGGTGTCTCATAACTAGTATTTGTGCTTCCTCCCAGACAACTGCCTAACACCCCAACCCCTCTTTACTCTAGTAGTAAAACAAGGCCAGAATTAAGTTGGCCTTTTTCTTTTAAATCTTCAGATTGACATAGTCTTTTCAAACACACTATTTCAAACCTAAATGATAGTAAAAATAAGTGATAGACATTCACTTAGGCATAATGAAGACTAGTGAATTTTCATACATATAAACCATAAAATCATAGTTCATTACATACCACAGCACTCAGGACATTTTGGGTGTTTCAGGGTATTCACTCCATACCCTGGGAAGCAGCGATTAATCCAAACCATTTGGAGAGTACCCTCAATGTAGTATATCTCAGGCAACGGCTCTGCACGTCTGCCCAGAACTTCCACTTGTTGATTAAAAAATCTCTCTATGAGAATTTTAGCCTAAAATAGAAATAAAGTATGAAAAAATTATCACATAAATGTAATTTTAGAACAAATAAGGATGCTTATGTATTTAGAAGCAGGGGAAACAAATTCTCAAGGTCCTTATTTTTTCTTGAATTCATAGGATATAAATAACACCTGTAAAACTGAAAAGATATCACCTATAAACCTCAAATATTTCTAAAAGTACTTCCATATACAACACAAAGAAAATATTTCAATATATAACCAAACTTTTTGGTCCCTTTGGTTTTGAATAATATATGGATGGGCATAAGAGCAAAACAAGACAGCTCTCTGAAATTAAATGTACTTTCAGAAGGGTACTCTAACAATTAAATGTTCTTAAAGAAATGTACTTTAAGAATCTTTAAGAAGCATATCCTGAGACATCTGCTCCACTCTTTACATAAAGAAAAATTAGGTTTAAAGATAGCATGCAGCACATGTTAGAACTTATAGCTCTGTTTCAAAACTCAAATTTACAAAATAATTAAGGCATAATTCTGACCTATAATTAATTACCTTTTTACTTGTAGTAATTATTCTGGCTTGACTCCGAAAAGTAACAAGAGGCTTATACTTTTCAGTGGCTGGTAAGCCTTACCTGGTAAAGCATGAGGTATGGTCATGAGTTCACACCCTCTACAAGCTAGTTAGTTCTGCTCAGTTCTCCTATGCTCACCTGCACCTCTCATGTAGTCAGAAGGAGGGGTAAATGAAATCGTGCTCATCTATAACCACGAATGGTGCATCTCAATCTACTGACTTCTCCAGGTACCTTACAAATTACATCCCTCTGATGAAAATTTCTATAAATAATTGTAAAAGTGTTTTTCAATATACTGCATTCAACTCATTCTATTACTGAATTACTATATTTTTACAGTCTAAATGGTTTTCTTGTACTTCTAATAAATTCTGTCAAATTTGCTGCTATTTACAATTTTGGTTAAGGAAGTGCTTATGAATTAATTAGCTACAAATCTGGTATCCAATTAACTATATTTAAATGCAAGACTACAAATAAAAGTATCAGGAGACATGATCATAATCACTTGGCTTCCTGACACCCTATGCAGGAAAAAGAAAGAAAAAAAAAAAAAACAATGAAACTATACCTCGCAAAACCTGACAAGAACAAAAATTATCATGTAAATCAGATTCTTCTTTCCTGTTTTCTTTCTAAGAAGGAGAATGAGGATAAATCTCTTATTTGATAAAAATGGAAAGAAGGCAAGAAATTATTTGAATCATTGACTAAATTTTTTTTTTAAATAATGAGTATGTTGATGGTTGACATGGGGTTAATTATTTGTACCAAAGAAAGTGTGAAACTGAAGAATTCTCTGAATTGGGTAAAGATTAAAGATTTTAAAGTAAAAATTTTTGGACAAATTTGGATGACATAAGAACAAATCATAATTAT
Source organism: Tursiops truncatus (assembly GCF_011762595.2). Lineage (NCBI taxonomy): Eukaryota > Metazoa > Chordata > Mammalia > Artiodactyla > Delphinidae > Tursiops > Tursiops truncatus. The sequence continues at coordinate 2,092,298 of NC_047042.1, forward strand.
AGAAATTCTTCATAGATTAATCACCTGAATCACCTTAATCACAAAGAATTAATACAACTGAATAAACATCAGATTGCCTGGCCCAAGCTACTCCTCCCTTCACCCACCCATCCCCAAATTTTATAGACTTATTAAGCATATATGAAAGGAATATGTTCTAATTATTGGTTATTGATTACAAGACTAGAACAAGAAATCATTACCACTTCAACAATAAGCAGTTTGTAAACTATATAAACTTCTGCGTGGAGAAGCTCAACAGCTTACTTTAAATACCATAACCTGCTCAACAGATCATGCCACATTAGGTACTGAAAAAGGCAACTAGAAAGGCTTAATATGTGCTCTACATTAGTCCAGTAAGCAATGAGAGTCCTAGGATAGGCAAAAAAATGGCATACATTATACACAACCAGAGATGAATTGGAGCTCCAGTATCCATCAAGAAATTCAGATAATGGAGCTCCAGTGACCTAAAATAGCAAAAAATGATATGAAGTATCCTTAGAACACATGAAGACATAAAAGTGGTATGAAAACACAGGAAAGGAAATTTATATCACAATAAAAGAGAAAGTATATTTGAAAAATTACCTACTTAAATTACAATTAATGAAGGCAGTAAAAAATGTAGTGAAATTAAAAACTCAGTGGACAGACTGAACATCAGATTAGGCCCTGCTGGAGCCAGAACAATTAAATGCAATAAATAATTGAAGAAATTACTCAGAATGGGCTTCCCTGGTGGCACAGTGGTTGAGAGTCCGCCTGCCGATGCAGGGGACGTGGGTTCATGCCCCGGTCTGGGAAGATCCCACATGCCACTGAGCGGCTAGGCCTGTGAGCCATGGCTGCTGAGCTTGTGTGTCCAGAGCCTGTGCTCTGCAGCGGGAGAGGCCACAACAGTGAGAGGCCTGTGTACCGCAAAAAAAAAAAAAAAAAAAAAAAATTACTCAGAATGAAGAACATATTTAAAAAAAGAAAAAAAAGTAAGAGAGAGGTGGAGAAATAAATGAGATAACCTGAAACATACTAAATGGGAGTTCAAGAGAAGCAAATGGGGCAACAGGTACTTTTCAAAGGTGTTCTGGCAGAAAAAATTTCCAGAACTGATCAAAGTAATGAATCCTCAGATTTCAGTGGAACAATAAATATAGGAAGACGGAAAAATACATAAGGAAAGACTAAGAGGCAAGAAGAAATTGTAAGCAAAGAAATGGATAAAACTGTGGGTAAATCTAAACAGACACTGACATTCTGAAACAATCTTAATAATAAGTGAAAAATTAAAAAAAATACTAGAATACTAGAAAAAACCTTGAAAGATAAAAACAGGTCATAAGAGTTAAGGGTCTTTAAGGCTTTTGTACTTTTTTGGAAGGTACTATAAACTAAGTAAGTTTTGGTTCTGCTATGAAGAATATGTTAAAATTTGAAACAAATCCAGAAGAAGAGTGAAAAAAAATATAACAAGAAAAAAGTCAGTTAAAAAAAGTTTAATCAATCCAAAGAAGATAGGGAAGGAGCAAAACCAGAAGAATAGAAAACCAGGTTAAATGATATATAATAGAATGATAAAAACCCATCCACATAAAGTAGAAGTATGATTTGAAAACAATAAAGCAATGAACAAGACTATAAAACAGTATCATTCTTTAAAAGGCACAATCATCCAAAAGAAAGAATAAAAGGAAAAAGTTACAAGAGATGGGACAAATAGAAAAAAATGGTGGATTTAAATCCAAATCTTTGATAATTAAATTAAATGTAATTGGTCTAAATTTTCTAATTAAGAGGCAGGGATTATTAACTTGATTTGTTAGCTGGATTGTTAACTATATCCAAAAGGAATGCTGTCAGCCACACGGCAGAATAGGAGATTCCAGTCTTCACTGCACAAAAACACTGATTTGACAACGATTCAGGGATGAAAATACTTTTTAAGAAATCCTGAATATAGTAGAAATGTTCCAGCACCCCCAAGGGCCACAAAACCCAAGATCAAGCACACTGAAAATGCTAAGAGAAACTCTTTCACTTTGACTGCGTCACCACTTTCCCAGGTCACCAAAACTGAGCACGCAGAGAGATCCCCCTAGACCACAACTTCTCCCTCAGGGGAAGGAAAATGCAACGTGAAGGTTTGGCTTTCCCAAGCTTGGGGTCACTTCCCATGTGGACTTCTTCTGGAGGTCTACTTTTCTCTTACTGCACCTAGAACTCTGAGGAAATTAGCATGGCCGAATCATTTAGAGAAAGCTGAGAACAAAGAAAAGGGGTGGAAACTCATGGCACCTGGCACGTGTGCCCTGACAGCTGGCACACAGATCTAAGCAGGCGGTACAGAAGCCTGCAGCAAGTTAAACTCTGCAAACTTTGGTGAAGGTGCACAACCCTGAGACTGTTCCTTCAGGAGAGAGGAAGAGAGATGGAGCTTGCAACCCATGGCTCAGAATCAAGGGCACTACCCTGGGGAAAAGGGAAAGGTGACTCTTGGGGCATTTGGCATGACTCTGCAGACTACAGAGAGGGAGCAAACTCCAAGACATCCCCTTTAGGAGGGAGGGAGAGAAATGGAAGATGCATAAAAAGCCTTGGCATTTCAGGCACTGCCCTCAGGAAAAAGGAGTGGTTTGCTCTTAGCACTTGATGTGACTCTCATAACCTGACATGGCTCTGTAGGATTGAGAGAAGAAATAATTCTAAGACATCCACCCCAGGAAAAAGCAAGACTTGAGGAGGTGCAGCCATAAGAAAGGTATGAGAGACTCCTAGAAACTCTAGTCTGGTAAAGGTCATTCTCTCCTGAAGCCAGACCATAAAGATTGGAAGAGGAAACTTTTCTTTAAAAGCACAGGCACCAATTCCAGCATATCACAAAGAATCAATAAAACATGACACCATAAAAGAACAACAACAAAAAAAGCTCCAATAACCAGCTACAAAGGCCAAAGTTAGGAAGATCTATGAATCACCTAAAAATAATTCAATATAATCTTAAAGAAACTCAGTAAACTACAAGAAAACACAGACAAAATCAAGAAAACAATGTGCACATGTGCGTGTGTGTGCGCACACACACACACACACACACACATACATACACACAAAATCCAAGAAGTACAACAAAGAGATACAAACCATAAAAAAGAACCAAACAGAAATTCTATTTTGAAAAATACAGTGATTGGACTTAAAAATTCAATAGAGCTTCAAAGGTTGACTCAATCAAGCATAGAAAAGAATCAATGAATTAAAAGACAGATCATTTGAAATTGTCCAGTCAGAGAAACAGAAAGAAAAAAAGAGTGAAGAAATCCTATGAGGCTTATTTGATATCATTACCTAAATCAATACATGCACTATGGAGTTCCCTTAAGAAGAGAAAGAGAAAGGACTAGAAAGCTTATTTAAAGAAATAATACCAAAGAACTTTCTCAATCTTCAGAGGGAATGGGCATACAGATTCATAAACCTTAAAGAATACCAAATATGTTGTACTAAAGGGAACTACACCAAGAAACATTGTTATTAATTTGACAATATTCACAAAGACAGAACTACGAAAGTGGCTAGAGAAGAGCACCATCAAATAAAGGGTACCCCCCCACACAAATAATACTAAATAAAGGGTACCCCCCCACACAAATAATACTAAATAAAGGGTACCCCCCCACACAAATAATACTAAATAAAGGGTACCCCCCCACACAAATAATACTAAATAAAGGGTACCCCCCCACACAAATAATACTATCAGTGATTAGAAATCAGTGGATGTCTTGGCACAAACCTTTCCGGCTAGGAGAGTACATAATGATACATCCAAAGTGAAGAAACAAACAAACAAAACTATGAACCAGGAATACTATATCTGTCAAACTGTCCTTTGAAAATGAAGGAAAGATGAAGAGTTTCCCAGAAAAAAAAAAACTGAAAGAGTTCAACACCATTAGAAGTCCCAGTATCTCAGTGCTCTGCCCAAGTGAGTGAACTGCCTTAGAAGAATTGCTAGAGAGTTCATCAAATGAAATGAAATGAAAGAACACTTAACAGCAACATTAAAAAGTATAAATCTCACAGCAAATACAGACTAATGTAATACTGTAAGGGTGATACATAAATGACATTTTAAACCAGTATAAAAGTTACAGACAAAAGTATCAAAAATATAAGTATACAAATCTGTAATTAGATGTACAATAAGAAAAATGTAACTTGTGACATCAATAACATACTGTGCAGAGGAGAGTATAAGTATAGACTTTCATACGCAATTCATATGCAATACAGACTTGCATATGAACTAAGTTATCAGCTTAAAGTAGACTGTTATAAGATTTATATGTAAGCTTCATGATAACCAAAAAGAAAACATCTTTAAAGAAGAGAAAGGAATCAAAGTGTATCAATGCACAAAAAAGTCAAATAACAAAGGATGACAGCAACATTGGAAGAAAGGACTACAAAGATACTACAAACATACAGAAAATAATTAACAAAATGCAATAGTAGGCCCTTACCTATCAATAATAACTTTAAATGTAAATAGATTAAACTCCCCTGTAAAAAACATGACATGGCTTAATGGACAAAACAAGATCATCCAAGTATATGCTGTCTACAAGATATTAGCTGTAGATTTAAGGACACTTATAAGCTGAAAGTGAAACATGGAAAAAGATCCCATGCAGATGACAACCAAACAGAGCAAGGATGGATGTACATATACTCAAAAAAATCACCTTGAAATAATACAAAACTGTAATAAGAAACAAAAAAGGTCATTATATAATGATTAAGGAATCAATTCAACAGGAAGATAGAACATATATATACACCCAACATCAGAGTATATAAGTATATAAAGCAAACACTGACAGAGCTGAAAGGAAGAATAGACATCAATACAATAATAGTAGGAGATTTCAATACTCCAATTTGAATAATGGATAGAATATTCAGACAGCAAATCAATAAGGAACTACCAGACTTGAACAACACAACAGACCAAATGAACTTAACAGATCCACAGAATGTTCCATGCAACAGCAGAAGAAAATGGATTCTTCTCAAGTGTATACAAACATTCTCTAGGATGGGTCACAAAACATGTCTTCATGAATATAAAAATATTAAGCTCACACCAAGTATATCCTCCAACCACAATGAAGTGGACCTAGAAATCAATAACAGAAGGAAAATAAAACAATTCACAAATATGTGGAATTTAAACAACACATCCTGGGATCACTGAGTCAAAGAAGACAAGAAAATATCATGAGACAAACGTAAACAAAGACACAAAATACTAAAATTTATGAGATGCAAAAAAAGCAGTACTATGAGGTAAATTTATAGCAATAAAAGCCTACGTTAGAAAAAAAGAAAAATATCAAATAAACACCCAACTTTACACCTCAAGAAACTAGAAAAAGAAAGACAAATTAAATCCAAAGTTAGGTGAAGAAGGAATAAACACTACAGCAGAAATAAATGAAGTAGAAAACACAAAAATAGAACAATGATGAAACTAAGAGCTGTTTTTTTTAAAGATAAACTAAGAAGACAAACAATGAGCAAGATTAACAAAGAAAAAAAGAGAGAAGACTTAAATAAAATCAGAAAACATAAAATAAGAAATGAAAGAGGAGAAATTACAACTGATGCCACAGAAAGAGAAAAGATGATTATTTTCTTTCATAAATCATAATAGAGAACTATTATGAAAAACTATATGCCAACAAATTGAATAAGTTAGAATATATGGCAAATTCCTATAAACATACAAAATATAGAGGCTGAATTCAGAAATAAGAAAAAGACAGAAAACATGAACAGACCAATAATAAACAAGAAGACTGAATCAGTTATCAAAAACCTTCTAGCAAGGAAAGCTCCAGGACCAGATGTCAACATAGATGAATTCTACCATATATTTAAAGAAGAATTAATAACAGAACTTCTTAAACTTCATTCAAAAACAACAGTATAGGGAACACTTCCAAACTCATTTTGTGAGGCCAGTACCACTCTGATACCAAAACCAGACAAAGACACCAAAAGAAAAAAAATTTATAAGATAATATACCTGATTAACATACATACAAGAATCCTCAACTAAACACTAGCAAACCAAATTCAACAACGTATTAAAAGAATTATACACCATGACCAAGTGGGATGCATCTTTGGGATGCAAGGATGTTTCAACATACACAAATCAATCATTAACAGAATGAAAAATAAAAATCATATGATTATCACAATAGATGTAGAAAAGTATGATTTCACATCCATTCATAATGAAACTTCTCAATAAAGTCAGAATGTTAGGAACTTGCCAAAATATAATAATTAAGTCCATATAGAAAAATTCCACAGCTAGCAGCACATTCAAAAGTGAAAAACTGAAAACCTTTTCTCTAAGACCTGGGCAAAGAAAGGATGCCCAGTCTTGCTACTTCTATTCAATATAGTACTGAAAGTCCTAAAGAGAGTGATTAGAAAAGAAAAACAAATAAAAATCATCCAAATCTGAAACAAATAAGTAAAATCATCTGTTTTCAGATGAAATATTCATATATGCAGAAAACACTAAAGATTCCACAAAAACTCTTAGAATAAGCAAATTCAGTAAAGCTGCATGATACAAAATCAACATTAAAAACACCGTTGTATTTCTACACACTAGCAAGAAACTATCTAAAAAGGATATCAAGAAAATAATCTCATTTACATGAGTACAAGAAGAATAAAATACTTAAAAGTAAAATTAAGTAGGAAGATGAGAGATGTGTACATTAAAAACTAAAAAACATTGATGAGAGAAATTTTTTTAAAATAAATAAATGTAAAGATACCCTACATTAAGATGGAAGACTATTGTGAAAGTGTCCAGAATACCTAGAGGAATTTAGACATTGATTGAAATTTGCTTCCAAATCCCAATGGCATTTTTTCCAGAAACAGAAAATAAAGAAAAAAAACCCCTAGAATTCATCTGGAACTACAAAATATCCCAGTCAAAGCAATTTTGAGCAAGATGAACAAAGCTGGAGTCATCACATGTCCTGATTTCAAATTACATTACAAAGCTATATTGATCAAAACCATAAGGTATTGGCATAAAAACAGATATATTGTCCAGCGAAACAGAATGAAGTATCCAGAAATAAACCCACACATATACTGTCAACTGGTCTTACACAAGAGAGCCAAGAATACACAATGGGGAAAGGACAGTCTCTTCAATAAATGGTGTTGGGCAAACAATTTTTCCAGATGAAAAGAATGAAATCAGACCCTTCTAACTTACACAAAACTCAATTCAAAATATATTAAATATTTAAATGTAAGGCATGAAACTGTAAAATATCTGGAAGAAAATATAGAGAAAAAAAGTCTGACACTGGCCTTAGCAATGAAAACTTGGATATGATACCAAAAAACACAGGCAACAAGGCAAAAACAGACAAATGGGATTACCTCAAACTAAAAAGTTTCTGAACAGAAAAGGAAATGAACAAGAAAATAACAAGGCAACCTATGAAATGGGAGTGTATTTGTAAACTTTGTATCAGATAAAGGGTTAATTTCCAAAATATATAAGGAAGACATAAAACTCAATAGCAAAATAATAATAATAATCATATGATCTGAATTTTAAAATAGGCAAAGGAACTGAAGAGACATTTCTCCAAAGAAGACATACAAACAATCAGCAGGTATATGAGAAGATTCTTAACAGAACTAACCATCAGGGAGATGCAATAAAAACTGCAATGCACTATCACATCACACATGTCAGAATGACAATTATCAGAAAAACAAAAGACATAAAGTGTTGGTAAGGATATATAGAAAAGGGAATCCTTATACTTTATTGGAATAAATGTAAATTGATGCAGCCACTATGGAAAACAGTATGGAAGGTCCACAAAAAATTAAAAAAAGAATTACCATATGATCTAGCAATTCCATTTCTAGGTATATATCCAAAGTAACTGAAATCAGGATCTCAAAGAGATATCTACACTCCCATGTTCACTATTCACAGTAGCCAAGACAAAGAAGCAACCTAAAAGTCCATCTGTGGTTGAAAGGATATATAAAAAACTGTGGCCTATACATATAGTGGAATTTTACACAGCCACAAAAAAGAAGGAATTCTAAGGACATAGTTGAACTCAACACCACCATGAATTACCTGTTATAACTGTCGTCTATCAAGAGAATACACACTCTCCTCAAGCTCAAATGTAACATTCACTGTGACAGACAATATACTCCATCACAGCACACACTTTAACAAATTAACAAGAACAGAAATTATACAATGTCTGCTCTCAGATCATAATGTAATTAAACAGAAATCAATGGAGATTAAACAACACACTTCTAACACATGGGTCAAAGAAGATATCTCAAGACAAATTAAAAAAAGTATTTTGAAAATTTTAAATTTCAACAAAATATTAACAAAATTTGTGGGGTATACTAAATAATAATTAAAATAGTACTCAGGGATTAAGAAAGAGAATTAGAAAATAAGATTGCCTTCTGTTCTCAATGCCGTAAAATTTAACTCCTATTTCAAAAGTAAAGGAAAAAATATATCCCTGGGATGAGAGGTAACCCCTATGGAAGTTTTTTATATGGAAATATCTGGTTATATATAAATAGATGATTTAAGCTACATTTCAGGAGGCTTAGTGAGTACAAATTAAGAAATCATCCCCCTGTCAATTTCACTAGGCAAAAGTAATGGACACTGACCTATAAATATGCATTACTTATGATTTTAACAGAAAATTTTCATAACCATCAAATGTAAATTACATTTTATTCCAAATATTTTAAAATATTATTTTTAACAAAATGTTCAGGGTCACTGAAGAGTAATCTGAAGTAGGGAAATCTGCCATAAATTTACTGATTATGAATAATATGTTAAGCATAATGTAAAAGAGAAAACTAAATTAAATTGCTGCTGGAAGTTACAGCATAATTTTCACCCTAAGCATAGATACAAGATGCTGAGTATAAAGCAATGTGAAAACGGTTAATAAACAGTATAGATCAAATTTATTACTTAGGATTAATAACAGTAACATGGAGAGAATTCTTCAGGATTATTAGTTATAAATTAATTTGCAATAGCAAACAAGGCCCTATAAATGGGAAAATCCTATTTCCTAATACAATCAGTTACAAAATGCTAAATTTCAAAGCATTTCATAAAAATATTAACTCCACTAAATCCTCGTCATTTATTATTTGATGAAGTTTTATTTTTATTGTTGAATTCCCTAAGTGTGTATGTTGGGGGTGGTGGTGGTGTGTTCTATAAATAGCTAAGATGCTTACTCACACCCTGGGCATGTTCACCACTTCCTCTTTTTTCTCACCTCACATAACGTACCTTAGATAGTCTTTTGGAAGATTCACAACTATGGTCTGCACATGGTTTGCGTCCTTTTTCAGTGTCTAGAGATGAAACTGAGAAAATATTTTATACTTTATCATGGGTCTAAACTACTATATCACAATATTTAAATTGGCTTTTGAAATATAAAATAGATCATGTATCTAATATTTCTATTCCACTAAAAAATTAAGCAATTTTCCAAATGTTAAATCACTCTTTTCAGCCAAAAACCTAATATAAAAATTTATCTTATATAAATCAGGAAAACCTATTGCAGTGAACTTAAGAGTATGTGGCAACTGACATCATACAATTTTTAACAATGGAATTATTTTGCCTTTTATACCATATATATGTATATGTATGTATAAATGTGTTTACTCTTTCAATATTCTACTTAACTCTACCCATATAACATAGTGTCAGTCATTTGACTAACTCAATTCTTAATCTCTACAAAGAGATAAATGATTATAACAATACTGAAAAGAGAATGAGGTTGGACTACAGTAGTGGCCATGGTAACTAAAATGATGAACATAGTCATATATGCATGCATTGATGTACCTATTTATTCAATAAGTAATTATCGAGAGTCTATTACATACTAAGAGTTATTCTAAGAGTCCGAGACACGTAAGTGATCAAAATCTACAAACTCCCTGACTCTCTGGAAATTATATTCTAAGGCAGCAAATGAGAATAAACAACAATACATAAAAACAATAAACAGTCATCATTACAGAAACATATTTTGTGATAAGGTGATAAGTACTAGAAAACAAAGAGCAAGGAAAGAATCCTATAACCTGCAAAATTGCCCTTCAAAAGTGAAAGAGAAATGAAGACTTTCCTAACTAAACAAGAGCTGAGGGAGTTTGTGACCACCTGACCTGCTCAGCAAGAACTGCTCAGGGAGTTCTGCAGGTGAAGTGAAAGAATACTAGGAGGTAATGTGAAGCTGCATGAAGAGAAATAAAGACCTTAACAAAGGTAAGCACACGGACGACAGAAGCTGCTGTTACTGTCAGATCGGATTGTAACAGCAATTTTTCTATATATGACTTAAGAGCCTAATATACTTACAAAAAAACAATTGGTCTAAAGGCTAGTATTACTGTAACTTTGGTTTGTAACTCCACACTTTGTTTTCTATATAAATTAAGAGACTAATTCATTTTAAATAATTATTAGTTTATATTTTGGGGCAGACAATTTATAAAGTAGCAAGTTTATGTCATCAGCAACTGAAAGAGGTGGGGATACAGCTGTTAAAGGAGAGTTTCAAATGGTGTAGAAGTTAGGTTGGTATAAATTCAGATTAGAGTGTTATAAACTTAGGAATGTGAAATGCAATTCCTGTGGTAACAACAAAGAAAATAACTATAGAATATACACAAAAGGAAATGAAAAAGATTTCAACATTTAACTACAAAAAAGTCAACTACACAAAAAAGACTATAATGAAGGAAATGAGGAACAAAACTGCTATAAAGCATAAAGAAAACAAATAGCAAAATGACACAGGTAAATTCTGCATTATCAATAATCATTTTAAAAGTAATTGGATTGGGGACTTCCCTGGTGGCGCAGTGGTTAAGAATCCGCCTGCCAAAGTAGGGGACATGGGTTCAAGCCCTGGACCAGGAATATTCCACATTCCACAGAGCAACTAAGCCCGTGCGCCACAACTACTGAGCCTGCACTCTAGACCCCATGAGCCACAACTACTGAAGCCCATGCTCCCTAGAGCCCATGCGCCACAACTACTGAGCCCGCATGCTCCAACTACTGAAGCCTGCAAGCCTAGAGCCCATGCTCCACAGCAAGAGAGCCCACCACAGTGAGAAGCCCACACACCCCGATGAGTAGTAGCCCCCACTCACCACAACTAGAGAAAGCCCACATGCAGCAATGAAGTCCCAACACAGCCAAAAATAAACAAATAAATAAGTGGATTAAATTCTCAAGTCAAAAGAGAGAGATTTGAGAATGAATAAAAAAAACATAATCATACTATGTACTGTCTATAGGAGACTCCCTTTAGATACAAAAACAAAAATAGATTGCAAATGAAAGGATGGAAAAAGATATTCCATGCAAATAGTAACCAAAACAGAACAAGAGCTGTTACACTCATAAGAGATAAAATAGACTTAAAATCAAGAAAGGGTATAAGAGACAAATAAGGACAATATATACTAATAAAAGGTTTAACACAGCAAGAATATGTAATGCAAATATAAACATTTACATACCTAATATCAGACCATGAAAATTTTTGAAGTAAAAACTAACAGCATTCAAAAGAGAAATATACATTTCTACAATAACATTTGGAGACTTCAATATCTCACAACAGTGGACAGAAGAGTCAGATAGAAGATAAGTAAGGAAATAGAGGTCTTAAACAAAACAGTCATAACCCAGGACTGGATGACTTCAGTGGTGAGTTCTAACAACAGTTAGAAGAATTAATACCAATCCTTTCAAACACTTCCAAAAAGGTGAAGAGGAGGTAACACTTCTAAACTCATCCTCTGAGGCCAGCGTTACCCAGACACAAAAGCCAGACAAAGACACCATAAGACACTACAGTCCCATATCCCTAATCAACACTGATGAAAAACTCAACAAAATACTAACCAAACTCAGGGGCTTACTAACAGGACCATACACCATGCGCAAGTGGGGTTTATTGCCAGAATTCAGGGATGGGCCAACATACAACTATGCCATTTCATCTCAGTAACGCAAGTTGTAGCCAGTGCGTTGTGGCAGGAAAGCGAAATAAGAGGCGTCCAAATTGGAAAAGAAGCAGGAAAATTACTTCTGTTCAGAGATGCTATGATCTCATATGCAGACAGTAAGATTCCACAAATAAAACTGTTAAGAACTAATAAATAAACTCAGCAAAGTTGCACAATACAAAGTCAATGCACAAATCAGCTACATTTCTATACACTACAATGAAAAGCCTGAAAAGAAAATTATGGGAACAATTCCATTTACAAAGGCATCAAAAAGAATAAAATACTGAGGAATTAACCAATTAATTAACCATTAACTTAACCAATACTCAGGAATTAACTTACAATTATAACTTAACCATTGTTGAAAGAAATTAAAGAAGACATACAGAAATGCATGCAATGTTCATAGACTGGAAAAGGTAACATCATTAAAATGTCAACACTACACAAAACAATCTATAGACTCAATGCAATCAACATTAAAATCCCAACTACATTTTCTGCAAAACAGAAAAATCCACACTAAAATCTATGCGGAATCACAAGGGACTTTATATAAAGTCTTAAAAAAGAATAAAGCTAAAAATCACAATCCTTGATTTCAAAATTTACTACAAAGCTGCAGTAACCAAAACAGTGTGTTACTGGCATAAAGACAGAAATATTGACCAATATAACAGACAGCCCAGAAATAAGCCCTCACATATATGGCCAAATGATTTTTGACAATGGTGTCAACACTATTCGATGGGGAAAGCACTGCCTTTTCAATAAATGGTGCTGGGAAAACTGGATATCCACATGCAAAAGGATGAATTTCGATTCTTATCTAACACCATACATGCAAATTAGCTCAAGATGGATCAAAAACCTAAATGTAAAAAATAAAACTACAAAATTCTTAGAGGAAAACTTATGGCAAAAGCTTCATTGGATTTGGCAATGATTTCTTGGATATGTCACCAAAGGTACAAGAAACAAAAGAAAAAAACAGACAAGTGGACTTTATCAAAAAAATTTTTTAAAGTGTGCATCAAAACACAATAGCAATAGAGTTAAAACGCAACCTACAGAATGTGAGAAAATATCTGCAAGTCACATATCTGATAAGGGATAGATATACAGAATATGTAGAGAACTCCTAAAACTCAATACCAAAAAAAGCAAACAACCAGATTAAAAAATGAACAAAAAAACAAAAGTGGGCAATGAGGGACTTCCCTGGTGGTCCAGTGGTTAAGACTCCATGCTCCCAGTGCAGGGGGCCTGGGTTCGATCCCTGGTCAGGGAACTAGATCGCACATGCTGCAACTAAGAACCAGCATGCTGCAACTAAGACCCAGCACAGCCAAATAAATAAATAAATTTTTTTAAAAAATGGGTAATGAATTTGACAAGGAATTTCTCCAAAGAAGATGTAGAAATGGCCAATAAGCTCAGGAAACGATGTTCAACATAACTAATTTTTAGGGAAATGCAAATCAAAACTATAATGAGACACTACCAAACACCCATTAGGATGGTTACTATGAAAACAAAAGAAAATAACTAGTGCTGGTGAGAATGTGGTGAATTGGAACTCTTGTACACTGTTGGTGGGAATGTAAAATGTTGTAGCCACTGTGGAAAAATAGTAGCAGTTCCTCAAAAAAAAATAAAAATAAAAACAGAATTACTATTATGATCTAGCAAATCCACCTTTGAGTATATACCCAAAAGAACTGAATGCACCTATAAGCAGCATTATTCACAATAGTGTACTGAAAACAACACAAGTGGCCATCAATGCATTCACGGAGAAGCAAAATGTTGTATATACACAGAATGAAATCTTATTAGTTCTTAAAAAGGAAGAAAATCCTGCCATATGTTACAACATGGACTAAACTTGAGGACATTTTGCTAAGTGAAATAAGCCAGAAACAAACAGAAAACTACTGTATGATTCCCCTTATATGAGATATTTAGATAAAATCACAGAGATAGAAAGTAGAAGGGTAGATGCTAGGAGCTGTAGGGAAAAGAGCAACTTATTGTTTAGTAGAAACAGAATATCAGCTTCTCACAATGAAAGTGTTTTTGAGGTAAATGATGATAACAGTTAGACATGAATGTATTTAATGCCATGTAACTGTATACTTGAAATGGTTAAGATTAATTTTATGTATGTGTATTTTACCACAGTAAGAAAATGGAAAAAAATTAAAAATAAATGAATTAAATCAGACTTCTCCTCAGAAGCCATGCAAGCAAGAGAACAGTGTGAATGATTTTAAACACAGTATTGAAAAAAAAAAAAGTCACCAAACTAAAATACTGAATTCCGTGAAATTATTCTTCAAAACTGAAATAAAAACAAAGACTTTCTCAGAAAAACAAAAATTGAGAGAATCTGTCACCAGAAACCCAGACTTATAAGAAACATTAAAAGAAGTTCTTCATAAAGAAGGAAAACAATACGTGTCCACAACTTGGATCTAAATAAAGGAAGGGCACTAGAGAAGGAATAAAAGAAGGTAATAGTAAATCTGTTTTTCTTATTCTTAACTGATCTGACAATAGCTTGTTCAAAAGCTTATGGATGAGTAAAATAAATTACTGCAGTTTTATAAGGGAAGAGAGGGCAAATTTGGGAATTCTATTGTAAAGTACTTGTACTACCCATGAAATGGTACAGCATTATTTGAAAGTAGACTTGGATTAGTCATAAAAGTGTACTGCAAACTACAGGGCAAACACTTAAAGTAAAAAACGAATTATAATTGATATGTTAATAGAAACAAATTGAGTCATATAAATGCTTGATTAAAACCAGAGAAGGCAAAAAAGTGGAAGAGGAAAAAGAAACAAAGAAAAGGGGCAACAGAACAGTAACAAATATGGTAAATGTTAATCCAACTCCACCAATAATCATTTTTAAAGTCAATGGTTTAAATTCACCAATTAAAAAACAGAGACTGTCTGAATGAATTTTTTAAAGATCTAATTATATCTCATCTACAAGAGACCCACTTTAAACATAAAGATACTGATAGACTAAAAGTAAAGGGGTGGAGAAAATCACACCATACTAACGTGAATCAAAAGAAAGCTGGAAAAGCAATATTAACTTTAGACAAAAGACAAACATCTAGACAAAGAATAAAAGAGAAATTAAAGTAGAGGACATTACTATCTATCTTTCATAAATAAAAAGGATTATAAGAATATTATATACAATAGTATGCTAAAAATTAGATAACTTACATGAAATAGATGAAAATATAAATTATCTAAACTGACCCAAGAAGAAACACAAAATATGAACAGTAATGTAACAAAGAGATCAAATCAGTAATCAATGATCTTCCAATAAAGAAAACCCTGGACCCAATGGCTTCAGTGGTGAACTCTACCAAACATTAACTATTAAAAGAAATCTTTCTCCATCACTTTCAGAAGAATAGAAGAGGAAGGGACACTTCTTAAAACTCATTTCATGAAGCCAGTAGTATGCTGATACCAAGGGCAGACAATAACATCACAAGAAAAGAAAACTCTGGGCTAATATCAATTTGAATGCAAATACTCTCAATAACAGAAGTACAAAATTATTCCAGCAGCATACTAAATATATATATATATACCCTGACCAAGTGGGATATATTGCAGGGGTGCAAGCGTGGTTCACCATGTGGAAATCAAAAATTACAATGCACAACATTCATAGAAGGGAAAAAAAAAAACCATGATCATCTCATTTGATACAAAAGAAACATTTGACAAAAGCTAACACCCTTTCATGATTAAAAAAAAACACACTCAATAAACTAGGAATTGAAAGTACCTGCTTCACCCTGATAAAGAGCTTTTATGAAAAACCCACACAGCCAATATCAAATTCAATAGTGAAACACTTAAACTTTTCCCTTAGGATCAAGAACAATTCAAGGATGTCCACTTTTGCCATTTCTACTAAACAATATATTGACATTCTAGCAAGAGCAATTTGGCACAAAATAGATAGAGAAGAGATAAAAGTTATCCAAATTGGAAAGAAATAAGTAAAACTATTGTTATCCTTAGGTGACATAATCTTCCATATAGAAAATACTAAAAATTCCAAGCACCATAAAATAACTCTTAATTAATTAAACCAAGATGTAAGATACACAAAAAAATCAATGAATTTCTACATACTAGCGGTGAACAATGTGAAAAAGAAAATTATTGTACTTACAATAGCATCAAAAACAATAACATATGTAGTAATTACTTTATCAAGAGGTGTAAGACTTACACACTGAAAAGTATAAAGCACTGCTGATAGAGAAGTCTGCTGTGTTCTAAATATTTTATCCCCCCCCCCCAGTTCTTATGTTGAAATGCTAATGCCCAATGTGGTAGTATTAGGAGGTGGGGTCTTTAGGAAGTGCTTAGGTCGTGAGAATAGAGCCTTTATGAATGAGATTGGTGCTCTTACAAAAGAGGCTCCAGAGAAACCCCTAGCTGCTTCTGCTATGTGAGGACATAATGAAAAGTCTGTAACCCTTAAGAGGGCCCTCACCAAACATGGTGGCACTGTGACCTCAGAATTACAGCTTCCAGAAATGTGAGAAATAAATTTCCATTGTTTATAAGCTACCCAGTCTATGGTATTAGTTACAGCAGCCCAACAGACTAAGACAAAGTCCTAAATAAAGGGAGAGCTATCCTGTGTTCATGGGCTGGAAGACAATATTGTTCAGGAGGTAACATTAGAGACATTACAGATTCAATGCAAACCCCAATGGCCTTGTTCAACAGGAATGAAAAAGCAGGTGCAAAAAACATATGGGATTGCAACTGACTTCAAATAGCCAAAACAATGTTGAAAAGGGGAGAACAAAATTTAAGGACTCCCACTTCCCAATTTCAAATATTACTACAAACAAACCTACTATCAAAACCTTATGATCAAAACGTTGTGGACTACCATAAGAATAGGCATACAGAGCAATGAAATAGAATTAACAGCCCAGAAATAAATTCACATACCTGTGGCTAAGTAAGTTTCAACAAGAGTACCATGACAATTCAAAGAGAAAAGAACAGTCTCTTCAAAATTGGTGTTGGGATAATCGTACATCCACATTCAAAAGTATGAGGTTGGATCCATATTTCACAGCATATACAAAAATTAACTCAAAATGAATCTGAGATCTAAATGTAGGTGGTAAACTTAAAAATTCTTAGAAAAAAGCAAAATGAGTACACATCAAGCAAAGAGATCTCAAATAAAAAATGTAACATTATACCTCAAGGAATAAGAAAAAGAAAATCATGCTAATCCCAACATTAGCAGAAGAAAGGAAATAATACATTAGAGCAGAAATAAATGAAATAGGAAAAAATAGAAATGGTTAACAAAACCAAAACTTGGTTTTTTGAAAAGATAAAACTGACAACCTTTAGCTATAATAAGAAAAAAAGAGGATCCAAATACATGAAATTATAAATTAAAGAAGAGACATTGCTCTGATACCCAGAAATACAAAGGAGCCAAAGAGACTACTATGAATAACTATACACCAAAAATTGGACAACTGAGAAGAAACTGATAAATTCCTAGAAACATGCAACCTACCAAGACTGGAATCATAAAGAAGTAGAAAATTTGAACAGATCAATAGTGACTAAGGAGATAGAATCATTAACCAAAAATTTCCCCCCAGCCCCACAAAAAAGCCCAGAACCAGATGGCTTCACTGATGAATTCTACCAAATATTTAAAGAACTAATGTGAATCTTTTTCAAACTTCAAAAAAACTGAAGAGGAGGTAACATGCTCAAACCATTTTACAAGGCCTGATACTAAAGCCAGATAAGGACACTAATCAAAAAGAAAACTATACGCCAATATTCCTGATGAATATAGATGGAAAAATCCTCAACAAAATACTGGCAAACCAAAATGAACAGCACATTAAAACTAACAAACAACATGAGTAAGTGGGATTCATCTCTGAGATGCAAGGACGGTTCAACATATGCAAATCAATAAATGTGATTTATCACATTAATAGAATGAAAAATAAAAACCACATGGTCATCTCAATGTATGCAAAAATGTATCTGACAAAATTCAACTTCCATTCAAAATAAAACTCTCAACAAATTAGGTACAGAATGAATCTACCTTAATATAATAATGGCCATGTATGACAAGTCCACAGCTAACATCATACTCAATATGAAAGGCTGAAAGATTTTCCTCTAAGATCAGGAACAAGGAAAGGATGCCCACTCTCACCACACCTATATAACATAGTACTGGAAGTCCTAGCCAGAGCAGTCCGGCAAAACAAAGAAATAAAAGACACCTGAATCAAACAAGGAGAAGTGAAACTATCTCTGTCTGCATATGACGTAATTTTACATAGAGAAAATCCTAAGGATTTCAGCAAAAAACTGTTAGACTTAATAAATGAATTTAGTTAAGTTTCAGGATACAAAGCAACATGCAAAAATTGGTATAATTTCTATATAATAACAAATTATCTGAAAAGAAATAAAGAAACAATCTTATTTACAGTACTATCAAAACCAAAAAAATACATAAGAGTAAATTTAAACAAGGAGGTAAAAGGTCTATACACTGAAAATTACAAGACAGTGATGAAAGAAACTGAAGAAGACACAAATAAATGGAGATGCCTCATGTTCATGAATTGAATGAAATTAATATTGCTAAAATATCCATAAAACCCAAAGTAACCTACAGATTCAACGTAATCTTTACTAAGATTCCAATGTATTTTTTACAGAAATAGAAAAAAAAAATCCTAAAATTTGTATGGAATCACAAAAGACCCTGAATAAGTTATCAATGCAGTTCTAAGAAAAAACGAAGCTGGAAGTATCACATTTCTAATTTCAAATTATATTACAAAGGTATAGTAGTCAAAACAATATGGTACTGGCATAAAAACAAACACATAGTCCTATGGAATAGAACTGAAAATCCAGGAAATAAACCTATGCATGTAAGGTCAACTATATTTGACAAGAAAGCCAAGAATACTCAGTTGAGAACAGACAGTCACTCCAATAAATGATACTGGGAAAACTGGACATTCACATGCAAAAGAATGAAACTAGACTCCTATCTCATGCCACACACAAAAATTAACTCAAAATGGATTAAAGACTTAAATGTAAAACTTAAACCATAAAAATCCTAGGAGAAAACACAGGGAAAAGCTGGTGCTGGCAATGACTTTATGACTATGACACCAAAGCACAAGCAATGAAAACAAAAGTAAACAAATGGGACTACATACAACTAAAAAAGCTTCTTCACAGCAAAAGAAACAATCAACAAACTGAAAAGACAACCTAGAGAATGGTATAAAATATTTGATAACCACATAAATTTGATAAGACAATAATATCCTAAATATATAAGGAACTCATACAATTCAAAAACAAAAAACAAATAGCCCAATTAAAAATTGAAAAGGACCTGAATAGACTTTTTTTTCTTAGAAAGTATTCAAATGGCCAACAGGTAAATGAAAAGGTGCTCAACGTCACAAATCATCACGAAATGAAAATCAAAACCATGAGATATCACCCACATCTGTTAGAATGATGATTATCCAAAAGACAAGAGATGAGTGATAGCGAGGATGTGGAAAAGAGGTAACCTTTATGCACCTTTAGTGGGAATATGAATTGGTATAGCTACTATGGAAAATAGTAGGGAGGTTCCTCAAAAGGTAAAAACAAACAAACAAACAAACAATAGAACTACCATATGATCCAGCAATTCCACTTCTGGATATACATCTGAAGGAAATGAAATCACTATCTCTTAGAGATATCTGTACCCACGTGTTCAATGCGGCACCATTTACCATAGCTAAGACATAGAAACAACCTAAGTATCCATCAACAGATGAACAGATAAAGAAAATATGCTACACACACACACACACACACACACACAGGAATATTATTCAGCCATAAAAATGAAGGAGATTCTGCCATGTGTAACAACACAGATAAAACTTGAGGGCATTTTGTTAAGTGAAACAAGTCAGAGAAAGACAAATACTGTATGACCTTACTTATATGTGGAATCTACAAAAACTGAACTCAGAAAAAGAGAACAGATTGATGATTGCCAGGGGCACGGACTGGGGGTGAGGGAAATGAATGAAGGAAGACAAATAAATTCAGGTACAAATAAATTCAGGATGTAACGCAGAGCTTGGTTAATATAGTTAATAATACTGTATTGTATATATCTGAAAGTTGCTAGAAGAGTAGATTTTAAAAGTTCTTACTGCAGAAATAAATAAATTGTAACTATGTGAGAAGATCTATGTGTTTAACCTTATTATGGTAAACATTTTGCAATATATAGATACATCAAATCCTTATGTTGTACACTTTGAACTAACATATTGTTATATGTCAATTATATATCAATAAAGCTAGGGAAAAAAATCAAAATTGGGCAAAGGACTTGAATGGACTTTTCTCCAAAAAAATATATGAATGGTCAATAAGCACATGAAAAGATGCTCAACATCATGAGTCACTAGAGAAATGCAAATTAAGCCCACAGTGAACTAATTTCTATTGAAAATCATCTCTTTCCTCTTATGGGTTCAAGTACACTTTCAGCTTTTCTCAAGACTATTAAATGCCTATTAATAGCACCTATTCAATACACCAGGTACAAAGACCCCATAACTCTCATGAATGCTAACAGTGGGTCTTTGATGAGCTAAAGAAAGACTCAGACTATCTTTCATAATTTGCCTCAGGGGCTGGAGAACAACTCTCAAAATTTTTTCTGGAGAAAAGAAGTAAGGAAGATAAAAGATAGTGAAAATGGGGTTGAACACCTCTTATTCTTTTCTCTGAAAGCTTCGCACCTCTCACTCGTATCTAAACATTCAATCCTAGATGGCCAAGAAAGAGAGAGGGAATATCAGAGAAATAGGTAAGTGTAAACAAACACTGACAGTAGAGGAATCAAGGACAGAGGGTAAAGGAGAAAGAAAGGAAACAGCAACATACCATTTGAGATGAAAAGTGGAGGGGGTCCTCTTGCTACTGGGACCCATTAAGAACACATGCATGGGTATTCCTAAATGCTCATTCATAAACGGGCCCTTTATAAATCTAAAGTCTTCAGATATTAAGTCCAATTCTTGGTTTTCCAGAATATATTGGGCTTTTGCTCTGCATTGTTAGGAAAAGCAACCTAAGCTGTTAGAACAGTCCCTCTGGTCTAAACTGTTAACCTAGCTTATTATATAATTACATGCTTTTACAAATTAAATCTTTGTAGCTAAATATCATGATAGATATTCCTCATACTAAATTCCATTCTATAGTAAATTATCATAGCAATGTTTAAGTTATTTGGGAACCCAAACTTTTCATTAAGTACATGAATCAGCAGAAATGTATTTGGGGGCTATAAGATCTAAGAAGTGAAAGTAAAGAATATGAAACATTCAGATCTATAGCATTTACATTCTAAAAATGCCGCTAGTAACTCAGGTCTCTAAGATTAGTTTTGCAAATTAAGCAAAGAATTTTCTTTAAAGAATTGCATATACTTACCTGAAAATGTAAAAAACAATTCATTTTGCAAACCAGCTCTTTGCATTTTAACATGATGGCATTCAGACTTCAGTAAGAAAACTTGACATGAAAGGTCAAGAACCAATTTGCTTAAAATCTCAAGAAGTTTCTTCTCAAAAGAAACATTATAGATAGTATTGCAGGGAGCTGCATGATATCGAGCTGTGAACTGGTAATAATAATGTGGCTCACGATAAGCTGCAAAAAATTAAACAGAGAACAATACAGCAATGGTTATTTAAGCAATTCAAATATATTTCAGCTATTCAAGAGAAATCATTATTTGGAATACATTTGACCCTTGAACAACGCGGGGTTAGGGTTAGGAACACCAACCACACCCCCAGTTGAAAATACATGTATAATTTATAGTCAGCCCTCCTCACCCATATTCCTCTGAATCCAGGGTTCTGCAATGTGTGGATCTGGATCGTGTGGTACTGCAGTATTTGCTACTGAAAACATCCATGTATAATGGACCCACACAGTTCAAACCCATGTTGTTCAAAGGTGAACTGTATATGTTTCTATATACAGCCATATATAAATATTTTTTTAATTTAACAAGCACTTATCTAGCAGCTACTAAGTGACAAATGCTGTTATAGGCACTTTAAAAACAGAAACTCATTTAAATCTCCTAAGATTATTAAAGATTGGTATAATCTTCACATCCAGCATGTATTGAGGGATACTATGTCACATGCCTAATGCCTGTGCTATCAAAACTGAGACTCTAGCTGAGGAGCCTAGCCCAGAGTCTGTGCCCTTAACCACCATGTCATGCTGCCTCAAACTCAGGTATGAGACTTCCCTAAGTTTAAATATTCATCTTAGGGGACGAGGGGAAGATGGCGGAAGAGTAAGATGCGGAGGTCAGCTTCCTCCCCACAGATACACCAGAAATACACCTACACGTGGAACAACTCCTGCAGAACACCTCCTGAACGCTGGCAGAAGGCCTCAGACCTCCCAAAAGGCAAGAAACTCCCTGCGTACCTGGGTAGGGCAAAAGAAAAAAGAAAAAACAGAGACAAAAGAATAGGGATGGAACCCGCACCAGTGGGAGGGAGCTGTGAAGGAGGAAAGGTTTCCACACACTAGGAAGCCCCTTCGCAGGTGGAGACTGCGGGCGGCGGAGGGGGAAAGCTTCGGAGCCGCGGGGGAGAGCGCAGCCACAGGGGTGTGGAGGGCAAAGTGGAGAGATTCCAGCACAGAGGATCGGTGCTGACCGGCACTCACCAGCCCGAGAGGCTTGTCTGCTCACCGCCGGGGCGGGCGGGGCTGGGAGCAGAGGCTGGGGCTTCAGTCTGAGCGCAGGGAGAGGACTGGGGTTGGTGGCGTGAACACAGCCTGCAGGGGGTTAGTGCGCCACGGCTGGCCGGGAGGGAATCTGGGGAAAAGTCTGGACCTGCCGAAGAGGCAAGAGACTTTTCTTCCCTCTTTGTTTCCTGGTGCGCAAGGAGAGAGGATTAAGAGCGCTGCTTAAAGGAGCTCTAGAGACGGGCGCGAGCCGCGGCTAAAAGCGCGGACCCCAGAGACGGGCGTGAGACAATAAGGCTGCTGCTGCTGCCACCAAGAAGCCTGTGTGTGAGCACAGGTCACTATCCACACCTCCCTTCCAGGGAGCCTGTGCACCCCGCCACTACCAGGGTCCCGGGATCCAGGGACAACTTCCCGGGGAGAACGTACAGCATGCTTCAGGCTGGTGCAACGTCACGCCGGCCTCTGACGCCACAGGCTCGTCCCACACTCCGTGCCCCTCCCTCCCCCCCGGCCTGAGTGAGCCTGAGCCCCCGAATCAGCGGCTCCTTTAACCCCATCCTGTCTGAGTGAAGAACAGATGCCCTCCAGCGACCTACACACAGAGGCGGGGCCAAATCCAAAGCTGAACCCCAGGAGCTGTGCAAACAAAGAAGAGAAAGGGAAATCTCTCCCAGCAGCCTCAGAAGCAGTGGATTAAAGCTCCACAATCAACTGGATGTACCTGCATCTGTGCAATACCTGAATAGACAACGAATCATCCCAAATTGAAGAGGTGCACTGTGAGAGCAACATTTATGATTTTTTCCCGTTTTCCTCTTTTTGTGACTGTATGTGTATGCTTCTGTGTGAGATTTTGTCTGTATAGCTTTGCTTCCACCATTTGTCCTAGGGTTCTATCTGCCCGTTTTTTTTTCTTAATAATTATTTTTTGTTTTAATAACTTTATTATATTTTATCTTACTTTATTTTATTTTACTCTATCTTCTTTCTTTCTTTCCTCCCTTCCCTCCTTCCTTCCTTCCTCCCTCCCTCCTTTCTTTCTTTCTTTCTTTCTTTTTTCTTTCTTTCTTTCTTACGACTTCTACTAATTCTTTCTTTCTACTTTTTCTCCCTTTTATTCTGAGCTATGTGGATGAAAGGCGCTTGGTGTTGCGGAGTCAGTGCTGTGCCTCTGAGGTGGGAGAGCCAACTTCAGGACACTGGTCCACAAGAGACCTCCCAGCTCCACATAATATAAAATGGCAAAAATCTCCCAGAGATCTCCATCTCAACACAGCACCCAGCTTCACTCAACGACCAGCAAGCTACAGTGCTGGACACCCTATGCAAAACAACTGGCAAGACAGGAAAACAACGCCATCCGTTAGCAGAGAGGCTGCCTAAAATCATAATAAGTCCAAAGACACCCCAAAACACACCACCAGACGTGGACCTGCCAAGCAGAAAGACAAGATCCAGCCTCATCCACCAGAACACAGGCACTACTCCCCTCCACCAGGAAGCCTATATAACCCACTGAACCAACCTTAGCCACTGGGGAAAGACACCAAAAACAACGGGAACTACGAACATGCAGCCTGAAAAAAGGAGAACCCAAACACAGTAAGATAAGCAAAATGAGAGACAAAAAAACACACAGCAGATGAAGGAGCAAGATAAAAACCCACCAGACCTAAGAAATGAAGAGGAAATAGGCAGTCTACCTGAAAAAGAATTCAGAATAATGATAGTAAAGATGATCCAAAATCTTGGAAATAGAATAGACAAAATGCAAGAAACATTTAACAAAGACCTAGAAGAACTAAAGATGAAACAAACAACGATGAGTAACACAATAAATGAAATGAAAAATACTGTAGATGGGATCAACAGCAGAATAACTGAGGCAGAAGAACGGATAAGTGACCTGGAAGATAAAATAGTGGAAATAACTACTGCAGAGCAGAATAAAGAAAAAAGAATGAAAAGAACTGAGGACAGTCTCAGAGACTTCTGGGACAACATTAAATGCACCAACATTCGAATTATAGGGGTTCCAGAAGAAGAAGAGAAAAAGAAAGGGACTGAGAAAATATTTGAAGAGACTATAGCTGAAAACTTCCCTAATATGGGAAAGGAAATAGTTAATCAAGTCCAGGAAGCACAGAGAGACCCATACAGGATAAATCCAAGGAGAAATACGCCAGGACACATATTAATCAAACTCTCAAAAATTAAATACAAAGAAAACATATTAATAGAAGCAAAGGAAAAACAACAAATAACACACAAGGGAATCCCCATAAGTTTAACAGCTGATCTTTCAGCAGAAACTCTGCAAGCCAGAAGGGACTGGCAGGACATATTTAAAGTGAAGGAGAAAAACCTGCAACCAAGATGACTCTACCCAGCTAGGATCTCATTCAGACTGATGGAGAAATTACAACCTTTACAGACAAGCAAAAGCTAAGAGAGTGCAGCACCACCAAACCAGCTTTACAACAAATGCTAAAGGAACTTCTCTAGGCAGGAAACACAGAGAAGGAAACGACCTACAATGACAAACCCAAAACAATTAAGAAAACAGGAATAGGAACATACATATCGATAATTACCTAAAATGTAAATGGACAAAATGCTCCCACCAAAAGACACAAATTGGCTGAATGGATACATAAACAAGACCCATATATATGCTGTCTACAAGAGACCTACTTCAGACTTAGAAACACACACAGACTGAAAGTAAGGGGATGGAAAAAGATATTCCATGCAAATGGAAACCAAAAGAAAGCTGGAGTAGCAATTCTCATATCAGACAAAATAGACTTTAAAATAAAGACTATTAGAAGAGACAAAGGACACTACATAATGGTCAAGGGATCAATCTAAGAAGAAGATATAACAATTGTAAATATTTATGCACCCAACATAGGAGCACCTCAGTACATAAGGCAAATACTAACAGCCATAAAAGGGGAAATCAACAGTAACACATTCATAGTAGGGGACTTTTACACCCTACTTTCACCAATGGACAGATCATCCAAAATGAAAATAAATAAGGAAACACAAGCTTTAAATAATACATTAAACAGGATGGACTTAATTGATATTTATAGGACATTCCATCCAAAAACAACAGAATACACATTTTTCTCAAGTGTTCGTGGGACATTCTCCAGGATAGATCATATCTCAGGTCACAAATCAAGCCTTGGTAAATTTCAGAAAAATGAAATTGTATCAAGTATCTTTTCCGACCACAATGCTATGAGACTATATATCAATTACAGGAAAAGGTCTGTAAAAAATACAAACACATGGAGGCTAAACAATACACTACTTAATAACGAAGTGATCACTGAAGAAATCAAAGAGGAAATCAAAAAATACGTACAAACAAATGACAATAAGACACGACGAGCCAAAACCTATGGGATGCAGCAAAAGCAGTTCTAAGAGGGAAGTTTAGAGCACTACAATCCTACCTTAAGAAACAGGACACATCTCGAATAAACAACCTAACCTTGCACCTAAAGCAATTAGAGAAAGAAGAACAAAAAATATCCAACGTTAGCAGAAGGAAAGAAATCATAAAAATCAGATCAGAAATAAATGAAAAGGAAATGAAGGAAACGATAGCAAAGATCAATAAAACTAAAAGCTGGTTCTTTGAGAAGATAAACAGAATTGATAAAGCATTAGCCAGACTCATCAAGAAAAAAAGGGAGAAGACTCAAACCAATAGAATTAGAAATGAAAAAGGAGAAGTTACAACTGACACTGCAGAAATACAAAAGATCAGGAGAGATTACTACAAGCAACTCTATGCCAGTAAAATGGACAACCTGGAAGAAATGGACAAATTCTTAGAAATGCACAACCTGCCAAGACTGAATCAGGAAGAAATAGAAAATATGAACAGACCAATCACAAGCACTGAAATTGAGACTGTGATTAAAAATCTTCCAACAAACAGAAGCCCAGGACAAGATGGCTTCACAGGCGAATTCTATCAAACATTTACAGAAGAGCTAACACCTATCCTTCTCAAACTCTTCCCAAATATAGCAGAGGGAGGAATATTCCCAAACTCATTCTACGAGGCCACCATCACCTTGATACCAAAATCAGACAAGGATGTCACAAAGAAAGAAAACTACAGGCTAATATCACTGATGAACATAGATGCAAAAATCTTCAACAAAATACTAGCAAACAGAATACAACAGCACACTAAAAGGATCATACACCATGATCAAGTGGGTTTTATTCCAGAAATGCAAGGATTCTTCAATATACACAAATTAATCAATGTGATATACCATATTAACAAATTGAAGAAGAAAAGCCATATGATCATCTCAATAGATGCAGAGAAAGCTTTCGACAAATTTCAACACCCATTTATGACAAAAACCCTGCAGAAAGTAGGCACAGAGGGAACTTTCCTCAACATAATAAAGGCCATATATGACAAACCCACAGCCAACATCGTCCTTATGGTGAAAAACTGAAAGTATTTCCACTAAGATCAGGAACAACACAAGGTTGCCCACTCTCACCACTATTATTCAACTTAGTTTTGGAAGTTTTAGCCACAGCAATCAGAGAAGAAAGGAAATAAAAGGAATCCAAATCAGAAAAGAAGAAGTAAAGCTGTCACTGTTTGCAGAAGGCATGGTACTATACATAGAGAATCCTAAAGATGCTACCAGAAAACTACTAGAGCTAATCAATGTATCTGGTAAAGTAGCAGGATACAAAATTAATGCACAGAAATCTCTGGCATTCCTATACAATGATGATGAAAAATCTGAACGTGAAATCAAGAAAACACTCCCATTTACCACTGCAACAAAAACAATAAAATATCTAGGAATAAACCTACTTAAGGAGACAAAAGACCTGTATGCAGAAAACTATAAGACACTGATTAAAGAAATTAAAGATGATACAAATAGAGAGATATACCATGTTCTTGGATTGGAAGAATCAACATTGTGAAAATGACTATACTACCCAAAGCAAGCTACAGATTCAATGCAATCCCTATCAAACTACCACTGGCATTTTTCACGGAACTAGAACAAAAAATTTCACAATTTGTATGGAAACACATAAGACCCAGAATATCCAAAGCAATCTTGAGAACAAAAAACGGAGCTGGAGGAATCAGGCTCTCTGACTTCAGACTATACTACAAAGCTACAGTAATCAAGACAGTATAGTACTGGCACAAAAACAGAAAGATAGATCAATGGAACAGGATAGAAAGCCCAGAGATAAACCCATGCACATATGGTCACCTTACCTTTGATAAAGGAGGCAGGAACGTACAGTGGAGAAAGGACAGCCTCTTCAATAAGTGGTGCTGGGAAAACTGGACAGGTACATGTAAAAGTATGAGATTAGATCACTCCCTAACACCATACATAAAAATAAGGTCAAAATGGATTACAGACCTAAATGTAAGACCAGAAACTATCAAACTCTTAGAGGAAAACATAGGCAGAACACTCTACGACATAAATAACAGCAAGATCCTTTTTGACCCACCTCCTAGAGAAATGGAAATAAAAACAAAAATAAACAAATGGGACCTAATGAAACTTCAAAGCTTTTGCACAGCAAAGGAAACCATAAATAAGACCAAAAGACAACCCTCAGAAAGGGAGAAAATATTTGCAAATGAAGCAACTGACAAAGGATTAATCTCCAAAATTTATAAGCAGCTCTTGCAGCTCAATAACAAAAAAACAAAGAACCTAATCCAAAAATGGGCCGAAGACCTAAACAGACATTTCTCCAAAGAAGATATACAGATTGCCAACAAACACATGAAAGAATGCTCAACATCATTAATCATTAGAGAAATTCAAATCAAAACTACAATGAGATGTCATCTCACACCAGTCAGAATGGCCATCATCAAAAAATCTACAAACAATAAATGCTGGAGAGGGTGTGGAGAAAAGGGAACACTCTTGCACTGCTGGTGGGAATGTGAATTGGTACAGCCACTATGGAGAACAGTATGGAGGTTCCTTAAAAAAACTACAAACAGAACTACCATAGGACCCTGCAATCCCACTACTGGGCATATACTCTGAGAAAACCATAATTCAAAAAGAGTCATGTACCAAAATGTTCATTGCAGCTCTATTTACAATAGCCCGGAGATGGAAACAACCTAAGTGTCCATCATCGGATGCACGGATAAAGAAGATGTGGCACATATATACAATGGAATATTACTCAGCCATAAAAAGAAACAAAATTGAGCTATTTGTAATGAGGTGGATAGACCCAGAGTATATCATACAGAGTGAAGTAAGTCAGAAAGAGAAAGACAAATACCGTATGCTAACACATATATATGGAATTAAAAAAAAAATGTCATGAAGAACCTAGGGGTAAGACAGGAATAAAGACACAGACCTACTAGAGAATGGACTTGAGGATATGGGGAGGGGGAAGGGTAAGCTGTGACAAAGCGAGAGAGCGGCATGGACATATATACACTACCAAACATAAGGTAGATAGCTAGTGGGAAGCAGCCGCATGGCACAGGGAGATCAGCTCCGTGCTTTGTGACCACCTGGAGGGGTGGGATAGGGAGGGTGAAAGGGAGGGAGACACAAGAGGGAAGAGATATGGGAACATATGTATATGTATAACTGATTCGCTTTGTTATAAAGCAGAAACTAACACACCACATTGTAAAGCAATTATACTCCAATAAAGATGTAAATAAATAAATAAATATTCATCTTAGAAGAAAAGGGTGTCATATAATTGCCAACAATAGGCAAAAAAAAAAGTATGTTTCTAACTTATCTATAAGCTTTATTGAGTTCAATTGCAACACCTGAAACTGAGAATAGGGTTTTTTTTTTCTATCCGTTTCAAAATCTCACTGAAATGATACAAGAAATATAAAAATGATAAATCCACGGTACTAGAAATCAGAAAAGTTTACCTTCTGAGACAGGGAGCTCTGTTGCTACTTTTGTTAATCAAGGGGCCTGCTGAGGAGACACTCTCCACTCTCACTAAAGTGATAGCCACCACTGTTCACTTTCCTACCTGCTCATTTAAGCCAAAATTGAGTGCACAGACCAAGCTACTATAAGCCTTTGTATTCAAGGTTGAGACCAGACAGCTTCTAATTCATTTACAAACATGAATGAAAACCACAGATTCTCCCAACCAAATCTGGGGAGTTCCAAAGTCACTAAAGAAAAGCATGAAGGGGCTTCCCTGGTGGCACAGTGGTTGAGAATCTGCCTGCCAGTGCAAGGGACACGGGTTCGAGTTCTGGTCTGGGAAGATCCCACATGCCGCAGAGCAACTAGGCCCGTGAGCCACAACTACTGAGCCTGCGCATCTGGAGCCTGTGCCCCACAACAACAGAGCCCGTGACAGTGAAAGGCCCGCACACCGTGATGAAGAGTGGCCCCCGCTTGCCGCAACTAGAGAAAGCCCTCGCACAGAAACGAAGACCCAACACAGCCAAAAAATAAATAAATAATAAAAAAAAGAAAAGCATGAAAATGAAAAAGCAAGGGAAAATAACATAAAAGAAAATTAATGTAGGAAGCATTCAGAAATAAGTTTTTAAAATTCTAACTAGTAAGGATAGAAAATATATCCATAAAACTATTATAAAGCTATTGTAGAAGAGAAGTGATGCTAAATACGAAAAGCATCCTGGAAAAAATTTTTAAATACAAATACTGAAAATTTAAAAATTAATTGAAGTAATAAATGAAAACAAGGTTAAAAATATGTTTGGAGATGAAGTAATGAAATTCTCAGATAGCATAGATCAAAATTAGAAACAAAATGACAAGAGCAAAAGAAGAGAAAAGGAAGAGAGATCCCAGATATCCTATGTCAAAGTGAAGGAGTTCCAGGAGAGAACAGAGCAGACAAAGGAGAAGTTAATCAGGGGACAAACAGGGAAAACACTCTGTAAGCTGAAGAAAGGTTTGTGTCACCACACCAAAAAGGTCCATGAAACTGTGAATAAGAAAACTGAAAAACAATGTCACATTGAGACATAAATCTTAAAAACCTATCAATATCATGCATTTACTGATACATATATTCCCATATGATAAATGACTGATTTATATTGATTATATCATGATTTATCACATCAAAGCTGTGTGATGTGATACATACAAGAACCATGTAGAAGAGTGAACCTTATCAGATGGACCCTGGAAGCTGCAGCAAGGCTCCCAGCAAGGACTGCAGACAGAGCAAGCACTCCTCTGGTTCATGGGCTAAAAAAGAACTCCTTTTTCCTTCCAGAAATCCGGCATGTATCATGCTATTACATTTGATAGAAAGAAATCTCAATATAAGCCACAATATCTTCAAAATGCCCTCAAAAACTCTATCAAAAGTGTCCTTTTCTGAAGACAGCTTCTTATCTCTGGGAGAAGTACACATTTACACACACAGCAACTCAGGATCCGCTTGTAAATGAGTTATTAACAAGTTGTATAAAAGAGAACACAGCAGGCTGGAGGCTGCCTACAGGATTGGCCCTTGGCTGGTAAGTATTTCCCTAAACGGACAGGCATTGCTCCCCATGTGATAAAACTGTTTCCCCACCTGAGGAACTGAACCCTGCACCTCTGGGAGTTTGGGACTTCTGTCGTTGTCAGGCAGAGGGAGCCTTCATGACTAGCTCCCAATCAGCGCCTGGGTGCTGAGTCGGCACAGAGCTTACTGGATTTTTACCACTAAGGAAAGGAGGGGGCTCAATGCAACCTCACACAGGAAGGATAGCACAGCAGTCCCGTACGTGGATTTCACCTGGCTCTGGCCGTGACTTTCCCCCTGCCATTCCTACTGTGTGTCCCTCACCTTAGCCTTGAGTACAACTCTGCTGAGTCCAGCAAGTCCTTGCAGGGAATCCCTGCAACAGTTTAAAAAATAAAATCCTCATATGAAAATCAGAAGCTTTAAAAGAAAAAAGACATATACGGCTCTAGAAAAATGGGAATGATAAAAAAAATGACATAAACATCTACAGGAGTTCTCAAAAGTTTTGGTCTCCGGATCTCTTTACATTCTTGAAAATCACTAAGGACCACCAAAGAACTTTTATGTAGGATATATCTACCAATATTTATGATACAAAAAATTCAAACTGAAAACCTTTTTAAATGTTTATTAATTCATTTTAAAATGATAGAAACTCATCAGGCAGTAACATAAAAAAAAACACTTTTAGGTACAATAACACTTTTCAAAGAGAATCAGTGAGAACAGTAGTATTGTTTTATATTTTGAAAAGCTCTTTAAGGTCTGCTTAATAGAAGTCAGCTGGAGTCTTATACTTACTTGTTCATTCAGTGACATATGGTGTGTTGGTTTATTGCCTCATAGAGATATGTAGTTGGTTAGAAAGAAACATTTTAACAGCTTTTTTGCGTAATTGTGGACGACTGTTCCACAGTAGCTTACCCACTTCAACTGTAAATCTCAACACAGTTAAAACAGTAAATAATATCATTGTATAATTACAAAAACAGTTTTCACCTTGCTGACCCCTTGAAAGGGACTCAGGGACTCCAAGGAGTCCATAGATTACTATTTGAAAACTACTGATCTATACTCAGAGTTAGAGTATTTGAACTTACTAGAAGTTGGCAAGAACACAATAACTTAGTAAAACAGGTAAAAATATGAATAGAAAATCTCAAAAGGAATAATAAGCACAGAAAAAGATGCTCAGAGATGCTAGTACTAAGGAAAATGCAATCACAACGGTGGCATAACATTTTATACCCCTATACAAATAAAAGAGCAATAACACCTATTTTTGTGAGGGATATGGGTATGAACAAGTTTTCATACACATTATGAAAATTAAAAAATAAAAGTAAGAAATATATATCTCAAAATATTAAAGAAAGTAATAAATTAAGAATAGGAAATTATAGAACAAAAACCGGTACATATGACTAAAGAACAAGTGGAGATTTTAAAGAGAAAGATCCAATTGGAAATACTGGGGATGGAAAGTATAGTCATTGAAATAGAAAAATGGCACCAAAGTTAAAACAGAAAGTGAATAGACTAGCTAAACTTGCAGACTTCACACTGCTGAAGACAGGTTTGATAAATTGGACAATGGTACCTTAAACACATTTAAAGATCTGTATATATGAAAGACAAGTGAAAAGATATGGATGATAAATTAAGGAGCCCTAACAAATATGTTTAATTGATATTCCAGAAATAAATAGTTAAGAGGAAAGGTTTTTAGAGATCATGAAGGAGTCAACGAAATCCAAGCTAGATGGCAACTCCATTCCAGACTGGGGCAGCCAAGGGCACAAGGCTCCCTCTCCCCAAGAAGGGACAGGAGGTCAGCCTTTCTCATGCAGACCAGAGCTACCTGGTGCTAAAGGGAAGTTGTGGGTGAGTACAGCTGAGAGGTGAGGGCTCCCTCCTTCCACCTCCCCACTTTGTGAGATGGAGGCTCTAACCTGGCAGCAGCAATTCTGAAAACAATGGGAGCCCATCAGCCTTGTCCAGCTCGTCATGTGAAGTGTCCACACAGGAGAAACATGCTGTGGAGACCCGGGGCTGCTGCTGCTACCCCCTCCAACAGATGCTAAGTTCCTAAAGCAGTGTGTCACGCACAGAGAAGCACACCACCGTCCCCAGCCCCAGCTCCAGAGCAGTGGCTCAGAGAATCTGCCGGGGATGAGCAGCAGGCTGTAGAACAGAGAGCTCAGAATCTCTTCTCAAAGGAACTGACGTCCTTGTGATAAACTGTGGGGAAGCTCAAACCTCAGGGCACTTTCAAAAACACTGGCAATATGGGGAAAGACAACTGGGAGAAGGCGAAACTGTAGGCAGCCTAGTTTGTCAGACAGCAACACAGGAGGTGTCAGCTGGAAGGAGCTATCCTGAGGTCAGAACAAATCTCAAACAGACCTGGGGAACCCAAACTGAACTGGATCGGTTTTAGAGGAATTTATGCCTCAGGGCATGGTTGAAAACAACAGATACATGAAACCTCTATGGGTACACCCAAAGTGCACCTTCCTAGGACAGACCTTGGAGGCCTCACACTATGGTGGCAGCGGGAGTGAACCTCACTGAAATAATCTAGCCAGCTGCTAAACAAATAAACAGGATAAAATTATGACAAATCTGGAGGGTGGGGGAAGGAAATGGACCAGGACCCAGAGTTGCTACAATACATTATCTAAAAAGTCCAGTTTCCAAACAAATTCATGAGACATGCAACGAAACAGGAAAGTATGACCTATACACTGGAAAAAACTAGGAAGCAGAAATTGCCTGTTTAAGAGTGACCAGATGTGGTCACTTTTAAAGATAAATATTAAAAACTAAAGACTTCAAAGCATTCATATAAATGTGTTAAAATAACAAAAGAAAATCATGATTAATGAAGGGAGGTATTTTAATAATGTCACATCAAATAGAAACTATCTATAAAAAATTATAAAAAAAAGAATCAAGTGGAAATTCTGTAGGTAAAAAGGAAAAACACTGAAAGGAAAAACACAATAAGAAGCTCAACAGTAGATCTGACCTGACAGAATAAAGAATCAGCTAAAAGTTTTTCAGACTGTTAAAAAGAAAACCACAGGCCCAAAATTGTGTCACATGTGCTAAGCCCCAAGATACTAAAACTACACTTAATATCTAATCTAATGGCAGTTTCAACCTCTCCCACAAATGCAATCCTAATCAACCAGTCTGGAATTTTCTAGTCTAACAGTAAAGTAATCTATCACACAGGCCTCCTCCAGTCCCCAGAGGAAGAAGAAGCAACCTGCATGATAAAACCAAAACCCCTGCCACTCCCTTCCCCACACCCTCAAGAAAAGAGGGCCTAGTCTAAAAATAATCCTTTCTTTTCGTTTGCTAATAGCATACAACCCCTCAGAGCCACCTTCTAGTTGCTAGATGGGATGCTCCCCGATTCATGAATTACCTAATAAAGCTAATTAGATCTTCAAATTTTCTTGAATTTTGTTTTTTAACAAGACTGAAAGAACATAACCTCGGTCAATAATCTGAATCCACACACAAAAAACAAAGCACTCCAGTAAATCATGTAATTATATAGACAGAATAAGTGCATATTTCTTCGACTTTCTTTCCTCTTTACTGATTTAAAAAGCAATTGTATAAAAGAATTTGTATATGATGTATCACTGGGACCAAACATAAATATATATTTTCCAATAGGAGCACAATGGAGGTGGGTGGGAGCAAAGCTGTACTAGACTAAGGAAATAACTACAGATGGAAACTTGAAAAAAAGCAAACAAAGAAAATAAAAAATGATAAACAAGAAGGCTAATGTAACAAAATCTATAAATATACACTTGCTCTCCTAATTTCAGCTTCTCTAAAATACATAAAGTTACACAAAATAATAATTATAAAATGTATTGTTAGTTTTGTAACATTTACAGGTGTAATATGTATAATATTAATACCACAAAAAGCATGGAAAAGGAATAGATCTACATAAGACTAAGGTTTCTCTATCTCACCAGAATTAAGTTTGTAAAGATGTCAAGCTGATTCTGATAGGTTAAGATATATGTGGTTGGGCTTCCCTGGTGGCACAGTGGTTGAGAGTCCGCTTGCCGATGCGGGGGACACGGGTTCATGCCCCGGTCCAGGAAGATCCCACATGCCGCGGAGCGGCTGGGCCCGTAAGCCATGGCCGCTGAGCCTGCGCGCCCGGAGCCTGTGCTCTGCAACGGGAGAGGCCACAACAGTGAGAGGCTTGCGTACCGCAAAAAAAAAAAAAAAAAAGATATATGTCGTAACTTCTAGAGCAATCAATAAGGAAATGACCCAAAAATATATAGTAAAAATCATTAAAGTAATTAAAATGCTACATTAGAAAATATTCACTTAATTCACAAGACAATGAGAAATAGAAGAACACACGAGACAGGGAAACATAAAATAAAATGATAGCGTATATCCACTTATATAAATAATAATATTAAATGTGAATGGATTAAATTATCTAATCAAAAGGCAGAGACTATGAAACTGGATTTAAAAAGCAATGAACTATTTAGTGTCTACATGAGACACATTTTACATGCAAAGATACAAATAGACTGAAAGCGATGGGGTGCAAAATAATACATCCTGTATACAGCAATCACAAGAAAATAGGAATGGCTATTCAATTATCAGGCAAAGTAAACTTTAAAACAAACAAAAAATGCTACTATAGCTAAAGGGTAACATTTTTTTATAATAAAAAAAGACAACCTATCAGGAAGAGAGAACAATTATAAACATACACACACCTAAGAACAAAGCACCAAAATGAAGTAAAAACTGACAGAAATGATAAAAGAAATAACTATTTTGATTATATGATGATTATATCATTAAATAATGATAAAAACAATTCAAAATATTGCTTGGAGACTTCCAATAATGAATGAAACAACTAGGCAGAAGATCAACAAGGAAACAGAATACTTGAATAATGCTGAAACCAAATATACCTAAAAGACATCTACATACCTCTCCACCTGGCAGCAGCAGAATATACATTCTCAAGTGCTCTGGCACATTCTCAAGGATGGAGATTATTTTAAGCCACAAATCACAATAAATTTTAAAGGACTGAAATAATACAAAGTATTTTCTCTGATCACAATGTAATAAAATTAGAGTAACAGAAAAATTTGAAAAACTCACAAATGTGTGGAAATTAAACAACATAATTCTAAGTAACCAATGTGTCAAAGAAGAATCAAAAGAGAAGTTAGAAGAAAAACTTCATATAAATTGAAAAAAAAACCATAACCTATGGAATGCAGCTAAAGCAGTACATTGTGAGAAATTATATATACAAAATTATATATATATAAAATATAATATGATCTCTAATCAATAATTGAAACTTTTACCTTATGACACTAGGGAAGAAAGAGAAAACTAACCTTAAATCAAGCAGAGGGAAAGAAATAATAAAAATTAAAGCAGAGATAAATGACATAGAAAATAGAAAAACAATAGAATCAATGACACAAAAACATAGTTATTTGAAGATATCAACAAAATTTATAAATCTTTAGCTAGAGTGACCAAGAAAAAAAGAGAGGACTCAAATTAACAAATCATCAATAAAAAAGGAGGCAGTATTATTGACCTTACAGAAATAAAAAGAATTACAAAGGGATACTATAAAAACCTGTATGCCAATAAATTAGATAACTTAGATGAAATAGAAAAATCTCTAAAAGACATACACTACTGAAACTGACTCAAGAAAAAATAGACTATATGAATAGAGCTATACCAAGCAAAGAGATTAAATTAGTAATCAGAAAAAACAACTACCCAGGAAGAAAAACCCAAGCTCAGATGTTTTCACTCATGAATTCTACCAAACATTTAAAGAAATATTAACAATTCTTAATGAACTCTTCCAAAGTCAGAAGAGAAAGAAAAAATTCCCAAGTCATACTCAGTATTATCATGAAAGCAAACCCAGGTAAAAATGATATCACAAGAAAACAGAACTACAGACCAATATCTCATATGAAATAGATACAAAA
This sequence comes from Tursiops truncatus, assembly GCF_011762595.2. Taxonomy (NCBI): domain Eukaryota; kingdom Metazoa; phylum Chordata; class Mammalia; order Artiodactyla; family Delphinidae; genus Tursiops; species Tursiops truncatus. The sequence goes on from NC_047042.1 coordinate 2,129,962, forward strand.
ATTCTCAACAACATTCCAGCAAAATGAATCTGTCAGTATATTGAAAGCATTATACATCATGACCAAGTGGGATTTTATCCCAGGAACCAAGCTTGGTTCAACACTTGAAAATCAATGAATGCAATATACCATAACAATAAAACAGAAAATAAAAAATACATAATTATCTCAATTAATGCAGGAGAAACACTTGACAAAATCCAACATCCTTTCACAATAAAAAATTAAAAATCAACAAACTTGGAATGGAAGGAAACTTCCTCAACCTAATAAAAGGCATCTATGTAAAATCCAATCTAACACCACATTTAATAGTAAAAGACTTGATGAGTCCCCCTAATATTACAAAGAAGGCAAGGATATCTGCTCTCACCATTCTTATTCAACAGAGTACCAGAAGCCCTAGTGTCCCCAATAAAAAAAGAAAAATAAGAGGCATACGATTGAAAAGAAAGAAACAAAACTGTCCCTATGTGCATATGACATGACAGTCTCACAAAGAATCTACATTTTTTTAAAATTCTAGATCAAGACACAAATAATAAACCACTTTTTGTTTACAGTATGTCTCGTTTTGTTGTGCTCCACATTATTGTGCTTAGCAGATATTGCATTTTTTACAAATTGAAGGTTTGTGGCAACCCTGTGTTAAGCAAGTCTATCAGTGCCATTTTTTTCTGCAGCATTTGCTCACTTTGTGTCTTTGTATCATATTTCGTACTGAATTGCTGCAATCTCATGATAAAACTTGAATAAATGGGGAGTTGCTTCTTATGGATGAGCAAAGAAAGTGGTTTTTTTCTTATTTTTTATAAATCGTTTTTCTATATATTAGCAATAAACCTGTGGAATCCAAAATTTGAAATCTAACATCATTTACAATTGTGCAAAAAAAGCCCAAAATAACATACTTAGGTATACACTTAAGAAAGCATGTATATAGAGATGAAAGAGGGAATTCCCTGGCAGTCCAGTGGTTAGCACTTCCACTGCAGGGGGCACAGGTTCGATCCCTGGTCAGGGAACTAAGATCTCACATGCCTCACGGCATGGCCAAAAAGAAAAAAACAGAGAGATCGCAAACATCCCCCAAATTTATCTACAGATTGAATGCAATTCCCATCAAAATTCCAGCAGATACACTGTAGATACATATAGGATTATTCTAAAATATATAAGGAAAGGGATGGGCCCTAAAAAAGAAAAACATTTTGATAAAGAATAGTGGAAGGAATCACACTACCTGGTACTGAGGGTTTCTATAGTTACAGTGATCCACACAGTGGCACTGGCAGAGGAACAAATCCCATAGATCAATGGAAGAAATTAGAAAACCCAGAAACAGACCCACACAAATATTCTCAACTTACTGTTGACAAAGGTACAAAAACACTTCAAGAAATCATGCTGGAGCAATTGGATATCCTAATGAAAATTATTAAACCTCACACCTTACACAAAAATTAACTGAAACCGCATCATGTTAAGCAAAACTATCACAAAAAAGGAGAAAACCTTTGCCTATGGCTAGGCAAAGAATTCTTAGACTTGACAACAAAAGCATGACTAATTAGCAAATTTGATAAATCAGACTTCATTGAATTGAAAACTCTGGCTCTGTAAAAATACTGAAAACTATAAGACATCAAGAAAAGAAATTGAAGAAGAAAGAAATAAGTGGAAAGATATTCTGTGCTCATGGATTGGAAGAATTAATATGGTTAAAATATTAAATACTAAACAAAGCAATCTACAGCTCCAATGCAATCACTATCAAAATTCCAATGGCATTTTTCACAGAAATAGAACTCTCAGAAATTTGTATGGAACCACAAAAGACCACAAATAGCCAAAGCAATCTTGAGAAAAAAGAACAAAGCTGGAGGCATAATGCTCCCTGATTTCAAGCTATATTACAAAGCTACAGTAATTAACACAATGTGGTATTGGCATACAACCAGACACACAGATCAATGTAACAGACAGAGAGCCCAGAAATAAACCCATACAGAAATGGTCAATTAATTTACAACAAAGGAGCCAAAAATATACAATGGGGAATAGACAGTCTCTTCAGTAAATGGTGTTGGGAAAACTGGCCAGTCACATTCAAAAGAATGTAACCACTGTCTTACACCATGCACAAAAATCAACTCAAAATTGATTAAAGACTTGAATGTAAGACCCGAAACCATAAAACTTCTAGCAGAAAACACAGGCAGTAAGCTCTTTGACTTATTGTCTTAGACATAATTTTTTTAATCCAACACCAAAAGTAAAAGCAACAAAAGCAAAACTTTTGTTCACAGCCCATGCAAATAGCAAAACTCAAAAAACCTCATCAATGACCAAAAAATAAACATTAAAGCCATGAAATACCATTATTAGACTATTACATGGGCAACAATTCAAGATACAGTATACTAAGGGCATTTTAGGTAATGAGATTCTCGTGTACTGTGGCGGGGATACAAACTGTACACTCTTTGCAGGGCAACTAGCAGAATTATCAAAATAACACTGTGAAAACCCTGTAGAAGATATTACCTTACAGAATCACCTCAGCAAAATACTAACAATTTAACATCTATAATACAAGAATACTAGTGTGTGTGTTTACACACAGATCGATGAGTGACGGACTCATACACAGAGACGCACAGAGGGACTCAGGGAGGAAGAGACTGAAGGACTTATTTCAAGGTAAAAGCAACAAAAGCAAAACTTTTGTTCACAGCCCATGCAAATAGCAAAACTCAAAAAACCTCATCAATGACCAAAAAATAAACATTAAAGCCATGAAATACCATTATTAGACTATTACATGGGCAACAATTCAAGATACAGTATACTAAGGGCATTTTAGGTAATGAGATTCTCGTGTACTGTGGCGGGGATACAAACTGTACACTCTTTGCAGGGCAAATAGCAGAATTATCAAAATAACACTGTGAAAACCCTGTAGAAGATATTACCTTACAGAATCACCTCAGCAAAATACTAACAATTTAACATCTATAATACAAGAATACTAGTGTGTGTGTTTACACACAGATCGATGAGTGACGGACTCATACACAGAGACGCACAGAGGGACTCAGGGAGGAAGAAACTGAAGGACTTATTTCAAGGTTCCATGCACTGCTGTTTGAGGCAGGGAAAATCTGAAACACACGAAACGATCATCAACTGAGGAATGTGCAAGCAAAATCTGGAATACCATGTGGCATTGGAAAGACTAAAGTGGATCCTTAGAGTGAAACAGAATGACTTAAATGATTTTTTTAAGCACAAAAATAGCAGGTCTCCAAAATCAGTTTATTAAATGATGTGTCATCCTGCTGCCACTGGTATAACAGTGGGGCACCGTAGGATATCAAGAGAGAGAAAAATACAAACTCTAGAACGAGAATCCCTAGATTGAAATCTGAGTCCCACAGTCTAACGAAAATTGCAGTACCTACTGTACGGGTTTGTTGTGAGAATTAAATAAGTTGAATATAAATAAAGCACTTCAAAACAAAAGCCTTGCAGGGCTTCCCTGGTGGTGCAGCGGTTGGGAGTCCGCCTGCCCGTACAGGGGATGCAGGTTCATGTCCCGGTCTGGGAGGATCCCGCATGCCGTGGAGCGGCTGGGCCTGTAAGCCATGGCCGCTGAGCCTGCGTGTCCAGAGCCTGTGCTCCGCAGCGGGAGGGGCCACAACGGTGAGAGGCCCGCGTACCGCCAAAAAAAAAAAAAAAAAAAAGCCTTGTGAAAATAAGCAATATATGTGTTTTGCTGTTATTATTATAATTACACATAAAAACACAGCATAAATGCTTGGTAAATATTAGCTATCATTTTCATTACTATAAACCAGCATTCATTTTAGGCACTGTTACACTTGTTAGCTTATGTGAATATACCCTTATGAGAGATTTCAAAGTATATTTGTTATAAACTATATAAACTATACTAAATAACACATATCATATTTTACAGGAAAAACTATGTAACAAAAATGAAGCGTGACTGATTACAAAGTTTAAACAAATTATTTGCCTAACAAAGTTAATATAATTTCTCATGAAAATTATGTATTTCTTTGGATATATGGAACACCGTTTTTTAGTGTATAAAAATGATCAGGGAATCATTAATAATTCTGCCATTTGTTCTACATCCCAGCTGTGAAAACAATGCTGCATGAGCTTCCTATCGCTTCCAATGGTATATTAACTTCTTAAGCAACAAACCTCATGGCTTAAAATAACACAAATGTATTATCTCACAGTTGTGGAGATCAGACGTCCAAAGTGAGTCTTGCAAGGCTGGAATCAAGGTACATTCGCTCTGGAAGTACCAGGCTCCAGAGACCTGCCACCTCCTTGGCTTGTGGCACCTACCCCACCCTCTCCTTTCACTGCCACATCTCCTTTTTCTGCCTTTGGGGCTGTCCTGCCTTCCTCTTTAAGGACCCCTGTGACTGCACTGGGCCCACGCTAGTAATTCAGGAGAGTCTACCCTTCTCAAGATCTTAATTACACCTGCAAAACCTGCTACTGTAGGGTAACATATTCAGAAGCTCTGGAGGTGAGACACGGACAGCCTGGAGGACCCTGACTGTCTCCATGCGTGGGTCCCAGCCGTGAGACGGAACTTTCACTCAGGCTGTTCTCCTGGCCACTCCATGACCAACTCACCTCTCCAGTCTCAGACCTCAACAGATCAAGCTACCTTTGGACAGGGGTTTTAATACAGTGGCAATTCATGTTCCTGTTCACGGGGATGGCAGTGCACCATCAAGAGGATACTCGGAATTTAAAGGCAGTACGGAGTACAATATCATGCTCATTCTCTGAAACCACGATTTCCATACCACCCTGTTTTTATGCACTGTCTTAAACTGATCTGTACATGTCAATATTCCCCTGAAGAAAAATGATCTTCCCTTACCACGAACCCCTTACAAAGCACTTCACAAAATATAGGCAGGCAGACATTTTTCTTTAATTAAGAGAGACTAAACACAACAAAATCCCTTTAAAACAAACCTGTTAAAGTATGTAAATATTTGTAAACATTAAGAAATGTTAAAATACAACCAAAATCCCTTCTTACCATATACAACATATTTCAGTTGGAGATTTTTAACGACTTCTTCCACAGTAGGTTTATACTCCAGAAAACACGTGTAAACCCCACTCATGCTCTCCTTGAAGTTCTGGAATACAAGGCTTCCTGTGGAGGTCACTTGTGCAGTGCTGTTTCCTAATAGAGGAATAAGATACAGTGATCAGTAGCTTAAATTACATGAGATTGAGATAAAATAACGAAATAGTTTCTTAACAGAGAAAAACCATCCAAATTTACCTACAGAATCACTGAAGGAGTCGGGGACAAAGTCATTGTGTCTGGTGGTTCTTGACAGTGGGTGCCAGGATGAACTTAGTGTCAGAATTTCACTAACCAGAGTTCATCAAGTGAGTGGCTGCCTAAGTGGTAAGAGACTAACAATCACACGTACATGATGTGCTCCTCATCTGCTTGTCGCACTGAGATGGCATGATCAGTACTCATATACATATAATATAGCATATACTTATACATACTATCAAGTAATTATATTTGTATATATGCATATAAATACTTTATTGATGAGTTATGCTCTCATTAAGCATAAAAAATGTATATGAAAGGGATAAAAACAGTGTGTCCAGAACAAAGGCTAACTCAATATAATCACGAACACCTAGGGATTTGCTGTCATTACACAAGGTACTTGGCAAAATTTGGATTACAACCGTGAGGGTTGCAGAAGAAAGAAAACAGGAGACTGGATCACTTGATACCCGAAGTCGCACAATCAGAACTGCAGTGCTGGGAGTCAGAACGTGGACGTAAGTTCCCTTGTCACTTCAGCATCACTTAAGTACCACAGTGGGAGAGAGCCATGTTGTGTAATGGGAAAGAAGTCTGATTTAGAGGGTTAGGACTTGGCTTTTAGGTGTGCCTTTCTTTCTCATAAACTGTGTAACTGGGGATAATCACTTAATCTTTCTGAAGTCTAGCTCCTTCATTTGCACAACAAAGAATCATAATATATGATAATATATCTCATAGAATCATTTTTGAATAACAAATACAAGGAATGTTAAAGTACTTGAAAAAGCTATAAATCATTAAGCAATTAAAAATGGTTACTCTCAAAGTTCATAATCACGGGTTTGCACTAGAAAAAATTATTAGATATTAAAACTCACTCAATAATTTAATAAACTATTCATTAGAATTGAAAATATTACCTTAATAAATACTCATCTTTTTCTATTTTAAGAAAATAATTTATTGCCTATAACTGTCAAGTTGAAATTTATTTTGAAGAAATTTATTGCTTCAAAATAAGACAAAAGATGAATGTTCTTAGTGAAGAAATTTTCATTATTCATTTTTTCACTAAAAATGTGTTGAGTTTCTAGTACATGCAAAGCCCTGTTTCGGATACTGAAGGAGAAATGAATAGATGGATATACCCACCCTCAAGGGATTTACATAGAGCATTATGCCTTGAGAACTCCCATTTCTATATCTTGGATGAAGCTAAAAAATGTGATATAAATTTAGAATACGTTTCTATTGTACTGCCTATTTCTTCATGAATATCTTTTGATGAAAGAGTACATATTTATCATAACATGTTGTCTCTCTTTTAGAACAGATTAAGAGGTTTTCAAGTGTTTGCTATACATATATTTCAGCAGACACAAACAGATACATCATAGTAATATGATAAAAGGTGCCCACAAATTGTAAAGAAATTTTAGAATATCATGTCAGCAATGAAGCCATGCATTCCCTGGCAAAAATTTGAAATAAAATTTCCCAAACCAGAAGCATTAATAAGTGTATTAATATATATTTGAATGCCTACTACAATGTTAAATATTATGACAGCCAGAAAATCTAGTATCATACAATTTGTAAGAAAACACTCTCTGGCTACCTTCTTATTTTAAAAAATTTAAAAGTAGCACACTTTGAAAAGATACCCAGATGATTGCATAGCCAAGAGAAGAACCCACTTAACAAATACCACTTAACAAACAGACTTTTACAAAACTAAGTTTAAATGGGAATTTCAGGATGCCAAGGCATATCACTATATACTATATAAGAACTCATACAACAGCAGACAGTCAATAAATAATTAAACTGAAGTCAGGACTTCTTCCTCTAGAACTCAGCTTGATCATCTAAAAATTCAGAGTTGGATTAGATTTCTAGAAGCACATGCCTCAGAGCTCTAAAATTATATGGCAAAATTTAAGCACCATTTCATTACAACTAATTTTTAAAAACAGGTTTATACTTTTGGTTTCTGCTCAGATATGGAGAGTGACTATAAGAGCAACAACATCATACAACAATAAGGAAAAAGACAAACTATTAACTAACAAATTTTCTTGAACCCATCAAACAAATGAGGCAGGTAGGGCAATCAGTAACCCTGAAAACCAGGAATGAACAGGGCCTGCAGGTAGAACCTAGACCTAAGCATTTGCTTCAATGGTCTAAGAACATCTGGCTAAAAGTTTTCAATAAATTGCTAAAAGCCAAGTGCTGTCCAGTGTGAGCATGTGAAGCCTCTGAGGACCACAGATGGGGGCAGGGGGAGTGCAGGGGCAGTTGCACCCTCTTACAGGCTTCTCACCTTCATGAAAATCTTTGGGTGTTCAAAGGAAGATCAGGGGAACCCTGAGCAAGATTCCCACAGGGCACTGGCTAGAGGAGGGGGCCGGCGCAGGGTACTGGCTAGAGGAGGGGGTCGGCAGCCCTGCCAAAACTCCACCCTTGCCCATTTCCCCTACCTCCTGGTGAGGAGCAATGCTTTAACCTACAAGGGAGAAGAAACAAAAATGGTCACTGAGGGCACTGTGGAAACATGTTACCACTAGGGAAGGAAACAGGAAGAAAAAAAACCTCACTCTTGAGGAAGTCAGCAAGAAGTACTAGGCCAACACTAAAGCCGGCAGACAGGCTGAAGCACTTCTAAAGGCCACACCCACAAGATCCAGTGACACCACACCTGCTGAATCAGAACACTAGAGACTGCCCCTCTCTCCCAACTGCCCATCACTAATAAGAGTCTAGCAAAAATGAAGTGAAATCAAGCTAGGAGAGCTGCAAGAAAGATTCTCTCTAGAGAAAGCAAAAAAGGAGAAACCAAAGCCAAAGATGAGACAATGGAGAAAAATAAGTTTTCAGTAACCACAGCAATAACCAATATCAAAGCCAGACAATTCCTGACTAGTTTAACACAAACTCCCAATATTAAAGGCTTAATAATATTTTAAAAAGTGTTCATCTCAAATATAAAAATAATTATCTCAATATTTACTATCTTATTCAAGATGTTCTTAAAAAATTAAGAAGCATACAGAAGGGTAAGAAATGGCACATTTCCAAAATACCAGGCAATGACACAGATGTCAGAAGTATCAGACAGTTAGTTTAAAATAACTATGAATAATGTATTAAATAATTTAATGGAAAATGTAGAAAGCATGCAAGATCAGATAGGTGATTTCAGCAGAGTCTGAAACCATAAGAAATAATCAAATGGAAATGTTAGAACTAAAACCAAACCAAAAAAATAAAAAAAGAACACAGTAACACAGATGAAGTCTTCCTTCAATGAGCTCATAAAGAGGCTTGACACAGCTAAGAAAAGAACCAATGACTTGAAGACAGATCAAAAGAAATTTACCCAAAGAGAAAAAGCAACAACAACAACAAAAGCAAAACAACACCAAGAAGAATGAATCCAAGAGCTATGGAACAATTTCAAACAGTTACATAAGGGTGACAGAAATCTCAGAAGGAGCAGAGAGATAGGATGAAGCAGAAGAAATACTGGAAGATATAATGGCCGACAATTTTCAAAACTTAATGACAAACCAAAACTACAGATCCAAGAAGCTTATAGAACACCAAGCAGAATAATACAAATAACCAAAAAAAAAATGCATTTAGTATTCAAATCACTGAAAGTGAAACGGAAAGAAAAAATCTTGAAATTAATCAGAAAAATATGGCACACTGTCTACAGAGGGATAAGGACTATTTTATAGCAGCCTTCTCACAAGAAACTATGCAAGCAAAAAGAATACAGAATGCCATCTTTGGAATGTTGAAAGAAAAAAACTGCCAATCCAGAATTCTACAACCAGCAAAAGAAATAGATAAGCAAACTTTACCCAAAGCAAACAGAAAGGAAATAATAAAGTCAGAAATCAATGAAACTGAAAACAGAAAAATACCAGAGAAAAATAACTCAAAAGCTGGTCCCTTGAAATGACTGATAAAATTGTTAAATGAAAGAGAAAAGACACATCCAATACCAGGAGTGAATGAGGGCATATCATAGAGATCCTGCATATATCAAAAAGATAACAAGAAAATATCATAAACTATGCACATAAATTTGACAAGTTGAAAAAAATCTAAGTTGGACAAATTCCTTAAAAGACACAAACTACAAAAAGTCATAAAATGGTGAGAAGGGAAAATCCTAGTCCTACCTCATTTAGATTATAATCTGTGAACTCTGAAGCCAGACTTCAAAGGCACTTGACTTCAGGTAAGTACCTTGTTCTCTCAATGCCTCTGTCCACATATAGAAGGGAGAAAATGACTGTACTTACTGCAAAGAGCTATTGTGAAACTTAAATGATTAGTATATGTAAATTGCTTAGAACAGAATCTGCTACATGATAAAAGTATACGTGTTGATTATTTTTATAAAATTCGGAATAAAAACACTAAAGTAAAAATATGCTTGCAGAATATATCCACACATGTATATCTATATTTATATATATTTAAATATGTGCATTTACTACGTGTATGAATACACACATACATAGATATATGTATGTATTTGTGCATGTGTATTCATAGACGTAGTAAATGCATAAAGAAAAGCTAAGGAATAATATTGTAAAAGTTCAGGATAATGTTTACCTAAGGGGGGTTGGGGACAGAAGAATGGGATTTTTCAACATTAGAAGGTTCAACAGTCATGATAATGGTATATCTTGGCTTCTATAGCAAGCTCAAGGATGTCTGTTTTATTACGCTTCATAACTTACATATCTGTTATACAGATTTGTATTTATCAGATGCTTCATAATAAAAATATTAAGGTAGAGTAAGATATAATCTATGATCTCATTTTTTAAAAAACATAGTAAGGATGCAGTTACAGGGTAAAGCTAAACGTGTGTGTGTGTGTGCGTGTGTGTGTGTGTGTGTGTGTGTGTGTGTGTGCAGTTATACAGGTTTGTGTGAACATTTAAAAAAATGGGAAAGTCCACACACCAAAAAGAGCTAATTCATCAGAATGGTATTAGGGTTGAAGTAAGAGATACAGGGCTTGCTGCAATAAATGCTTTACCTTTGTAAACCAAAAATGTTGGAAGAGAGACAGAAGAGGGTGGCAGTGGGGGTGAGAGGAAGAGAGCCTAGCAAGTCTAAGACTTGGCCTCTACACTGTACTACCATCTAAACAACCTGGATGCTTCTCTCCAAAGGGAGGCGCAAGTACATAACTACATGTTTCTTTGGTTCAACTGTAGCGGAACTATCTTTGGAATATCCATAAAAAGATTTAAAAAGTACAGTGTAGTTTAACCTAGAGTCCAAAAAGCTTCTCTGTTTTACAAGATTTAATAAAATTAGACATTTTCCACGTCTCTCTGCAATTACAGTGATAGTACTGAGCTTTAAAGCTGGCAGACAGCGAACTATGACGTGACACTGCACTGAAAACACAACTGTAATCATGATGTCAGAATACCAGGATTTTCTGAGAATAGTCTTTATAAATGCAAAGCCATTGCATCTATATGATTTTATCCTTACCTGGAAACAGCTACGTTTTTGAACATCTGTTTTCCATTATGAAAGTGAGTAATATAGAATGTCACTTCTAGTTAAAGGATTCAAAATTCACTTACATAGTATACTTTGCAATACAAGCTGCAAGACCTGGCCTGGCATCTCAGAGAAGAGCATGTTTCACATCTCAATTTTCAAATCAAAGGAGTAACAAATTACAACACAACAAATCAATACTTAAATGCTTCTATTTTTGAACTCACAGAGTTTTAATAACAAATGTAAAATATATTTAATATACATGCTTGTGTTATATTATTTGCTATTAGAAAGCAATAAAAATAAAGATTGATTTTATTTTCAATATTGGATACCTTTACTCCTGGCCCCCTTCGCTGATTTATATTAACTGCCTAGCCTCTCAGGACCTCTGTCCCTGACCTCTGCTGACCCCCTCCTACACTCTAGTACTGCAGCCAGGCAGAGGTCACGCTGCTCTGCGTACCTCCTGCAAAGCTGGGCACAATGGCAGCCACCAGGTAGTCACTCACCTAGAGCCGAGTAATTCACTTTGGAGACACACCACCTAACCTAAAGAGTGAAGTAACTCTTTAAACCTTGAGCTATTTCAGAATCAACATAAATATTATGGCAATGTACAACCTAGATTGTTCAACTATATAAAATATGAATTAAAACATATTAAAAAATAAATATTTCTTATGAATGTTTCTTCAGCAAGTCTTTGTATGAATATACTGCTTTCCTCCATCCAGGTCTACAAAATAAACCTGTAGGCTTTCACCCACAAGCACTGTCTCAAAACACCAATAAGGGAAAAAAAGGAGAAGAAGGAAGGAAGGAACGGAGGGAAGGAGGGAGGAAGGGAGGGAGGGAAGGAAAAGAGAGAGAAAGAAAACACGGTGAATAGAGCAATAAAGAAAAACTTCCACAGAAGGTATGCAAAAGGTACTTCCTTGAACAGATATTTAGGATGAAAATTCATTATCTGAATTTTCAGCAAGGCTGAAAACAAAAACAGCTAAGCTAATTGATATTTTTTAAACTACACTGCAAAAACAAATCAGCTTTTAGCAAATGAGATATCAGAATACAAGTAAGATGGGCATTTCAAAATAACAAAATAAGAAGTTGAATGGAGAAAATGTTGACCAAATCAATCATACCAATAGTAATCTCTATGTGGTAAAATGTACCTTCATGAGAATAAGACCTTGTTTTCTCAAAAATCTGAAAACTGTAAGGCTACTATTCAGATGTATCTCAAGTCCATCTTCTCCTCTGGATGAGTACCCGAGTACTAAACTTCCTCTTTTGTAAGCACAGCATCAGTAACATATTATTACACAGCTACCACCAAACCATGCAGTATATTTAAGAGCATGTTTTTCATACTAAAATACTGAATGTTAAATTTAGTCAGTTTTTCAAAATCGGTATTAATATTTAGGTTAAATTCAAATATAATCCATACTGTCTGGTCAGGATTTTAATCAGAGTGAAATATAAGATAAAAAATATAAAATCGTAACTACTAATAAAGTCTCAAGTTGTCCCTATGTGGGGCTGTATAAAACGAACAAAACCAGAATTTTAAACCTAGAGCTCAAAGTGCTCATTTGTATTTTTAACAAAAGCCAGAATCATATTTGCTTCTTCATACATACTTTGCTAATAAAAGTCTAACTGAGGTAACCAAAATGATTTTATGAATTTTACAATAAAAAAGGAAAATTTTTTGAAATATGTATGCTTAGAGAATTCTCCAGTTTAATCATCCAGTGTGTCTCTATCTCAAATTAAGATCTGGAAAAAACAGTCATGCCATCTACATTGTTAGATTCTAACTCCAAAAAGAAATTGCAAGAAAAAGAAGTGAGCTAATACATGAGCGTATATGAGATACAAATATTCTTTTTGCTCTGAGTACATTTCATACATATTTTTAATTATAACAACTGAAACAGAAGCCCACCTGAAATGATTCTTCCTTTCGGCCCATGCCACTGGAATGATGGGTCTATGAGTTCAGAATTCCGCAGTTGTTGGGTTACACATAACATGTGTGGACTCTTTTGATGGAGCATAACATATACTTTCACTGAAAATAAATATTAAAATGTTCCAATAATATTTTATGTTCGTTCACGATCTATAATGGCTTACATTTTTGTAGTCTGGGTTACATGTTTTCAGAAGTTTTCTTTGGATTATTGCTATTGCTTGGTAAGAACTAAATTTCATTGCATTCCATATAACTAACTTTCAAAAACATACACTTAATTTATTTGCGTGTGCGAGTGTATCTTAATCTCAGCATTATGCATTAGTCTTTTTATTCAGAGTTTATATACCAACTTACTTTGTTGTCATAAAATTATTTTAATTACAAAGTATTAAGATAATTCTATATCTATACTTCATCTGTTTTGCAAAGACACCAAACCAGAAAGAAACTGACAAGATAAATTTGTTTAGATTATGGAACAATACATTACTCACAATGATGTAACACAGTGTACTGAATTTTAAAATTGTAATGTGATTAAAAAATTCACAAATATGTGCTTTGATTGATTTTAATTATTAAGCATTTTTCCCACTTTGCTTTAAAATTTAGAGCACTGCTCATTAAACAAGCAAAAATAGTATTCTCTAGGAGATACAAAAGGATCACAGTAAAGATTCAATTGTTTTGCATTTACTCACAAGAAAGCTTTTAGAAAAGCTTCTAGAAACTCCTCAGTAATCCCATGGCAACACTTCACTAATCAACCATATACTAAGATTTTTGTGTTCCAGTAAAATAAAAATTGTTTCTATGAGAATCAAAATTCTCCTTAACTTTAAAGAAACTGTCTCTAAACTTTAACCATACAACATCATGTTTACTGAATGTAGCTTTTAGATAGCTACCCTTACTTAGGTTAAGAAACTTCCCCTCAATTCTTGGTAATTTGTTTTCACGGGACACTTGCACCTATATTCATAAATGTAACTGTATATAATTTTCTTACATTATCCTTGATCTTTTTCCAATTTCAGTACAAATTTGTTATTTAGTGTTTAGCACTATTAAGTTAGGCATCTAAGATTATAATAGCCACATAAAATGAATTAGGCAGATTTCCTTCTATAAATTTTCTCTGAAAGAATGTGTAAAGTGTTTTTGTCCTTGGAAACTATATAGCCTGGTACTTATTTTTTGGCAAGGGAGGAAGTAGCAAAACAAATTTCTGATTAACAATCTGGAGAATTTAATTATTAGTTTACTAAGTAATTTAATCAAGTCTGTTTTAGAAACTTATATTTTAGTAGAGTTATTCACTGTAAGTTTATTATATAAAATTATTCAGAATACTAAATTCTGATTTTTAAATCTCACCATATCTTAATTTATTCATAATATTTTTGTACTTTCATTATTCTCTTGTGAAACAATTACCAAAACTCTGTCTACTAATTGCTCCAAAGACAGCTTTTGGTTCCATTCAATCTATTATTCTTCTCTGGTCTCTTTCATTAGTTTCTCCTCTTATTTTATTTCCTACTCACCTCAATTTAAACGTTTCTTCTTTTTTCTACTTTTAATGAATGCTTATTGTATTAACATGCCATTCCTCAGCACGACTTACTGCTTGATTACTTCTATAAAGATGCTGTCTCCAAATAAGTTCACTTTCTGGGGAATTGAGGATTAGGACTCAAACATATGATTTTAGCGAGAAGGATGATTCAGTCCATCACACTGAGATTCAGTTGTTTTCTTTAACTGAAATGTTAATTCATTTTAAGGATAAATTTAAGCACATCCAATAAAAAGGGAAGTTAGTTATATATGACTGTTTTATAATTTAGGTTTAAAAGCTGTAGTTTTAAAACAAAAGCTGTGATAAAAGTTGTGATATCAGTGTAAATGGCAGAGTAAAGAACTCCAAAAATCATCCCCTTCATAAAGGTAATAAGAAAATGGCATATTATTTGAATCAACATTTTAAGAACTCTGGAAATTAATTAATCAAAGACTTACAGCACCCAGGAAAAATGTACTCAGGAAAAACAACTGAATCTCGGTGTCATGGCCTGAATTATGTTTCTCCCTAAAGTCATATGTTTAAGTCCTAATTCCCAGTTCCCCAGAAAGTGAACTTATTTGGAGATAGAGTTTTTATAGAAGTAACCAAGTTAAAATGAGGGCATCAGGGTAGGCCTAAATCCAATATGACTGGTGTCCTTATAAAAAGGGGAAATTTGGACACACAGACAAACACAGAGGAAAACAATGTGAAGAGATATAGGGAGAAGATGGCCATCTCCAAGCCGAGGAAGGAGAACTGGAACAGGTCCTTGCCCTACTGCCCTCAGAAGGACGCACCCAAGCCTCCATGATTGGACTTCTATCCTCCAAAACTGTGAGACAACACATTTCTGTTGTTTAAGCTGCCAGGTCTGTGGTAATTTTTTATCGTACCCCTAGCAAATACACCTGGTAAAAACAGTGAGCTTGTAGCACTTTAAGTTGCTGTATTCCCATTAGAACCAGCAGCCTGGTAGCCACTAGAGGGGCAGATGGGGTTAGGTGGACTTCAGTGCCTCCTTCCCAGAGAATTGTCATTATTTCACCTTTCTGGCAGTGTTCTGGAAGACACCATGCACAAAGCTATCTTTACATGATCTAGCTTGGAGCACACCCACTGTAAAAAGCCTTTTCCCCAAGAGTCTTTGTCAAAAACAACTAGAGCTTGCCACTTAACTTTGTAAATGCCTGAAGCAGTGGGAGTAAACATCAGCTTAACCAAAAGCTTAAGAGGAAAAGCTGGGTAATGACATGTCAATGGGAGCTTTGAAAACTTCAGATACGTTCCTAGGAAAATAGAAGGGCGTGTGCATGCACAGAGTAGGCCACGTGGCCAAGACTGGGCATGCTCAGTAAAGAATAAGAGGCCTTAAAGTTCTCACCTCTGGCTGAAATTGAGCCTCTGTACAGCAGAAAGTGAAGGATATGGTGGAGCTGTCAACTGTCTGGCTAAATGTTTAAGGTAAGCCACGACAAGCTCACAAGGATTCTCAGAAAATATTAGGAGACTAACTGATTCAGGTGTTTAATGAAATCTCTGTTGAACCATTAGCCTACCTAAGCTAACTAAGCAAAGACTTCAGTGGCCACACATGACAAGGAATACAGAATTTAAAGAGAATTAGTTCAGAAAAGTCACTAAACAAATGCTACAGGAATACCTCATTCTACTGTACTTTGCTTTACTGTACCTCACAGATTTTGCATTTTTTACCATCAATGGTTTGTAGCAATCCTGAGTTTCAGATGATGGTTAGCATTTTTAGCAATAAAGTATTTTTTAATTAAGGTACATATATTGGTTTTTAACCAAATGCTATTGCACACTTAATAGACTGCAGTACAATGTAAACATAACTTTTATAGGCACTGGGAAACCAAAAAAATTCATGTGCCTTACTTTATTGTGATACTCACTTTATTGTGATGGCCTGTAACTGAACCTGCAATATCTCTGAGTATGCCTGTACAACAAAAAGCAACTACATAAATACCTAGAAAGGGGGAAGAATCTGATTTCCAGAGTACTACATAATATTCCCTACAAAGTCCAGTTTTCAACCAAAAATATGAGTCATGCAAAAACCCAAGAAAGTATAGTCATAGGCAGCAAAAAAAGCAACCAATAGAAACTGTCCCTGAGGAAAGTCAAATTTTGGAGTTACTGGACAAAGACTTCAAATCAGTTATTTTAAATATGATCAAAGAACATCATGCCTAAAGGACTAAAAAGGTATGAAAACGATGTCTCTCCAAATAGAAACTATCAGTAAAGGGATAGAAATTATAAAAAAAGATCCAAAGAGAAATTCCAGATTAAAAAGTACAATAACAAATGAAAATTCACAGTTAAGAATCAATAGCAGATCTCAACAGACAGAAGAAAGAATCAGCAAACTTTACGTTACATCAATAGGGGATTTATCCAATCTGAGAAAAAGAAAAATAGAAAGATACGTGAAGATAAATCAACAGTACTCAGAGACCTTTGGGAAACCATCAGGCATGCCAGTATATGCATAAAACTCCCATGGAAGAGTGGAGAGAAAGAGCCAGAAAGAATATTTGAAGAAATAATAGCAAAAACTTCCCAAAATTGATGAAAAACATAAATCCACACATCAAACAAGCCCAATGAACTCAAACTAGGATACATTCAAAGAGATCCACACCTTAGCCACATCATAATCAACTGTGAAAACCCAGAAACAAAGAAGCTTGAAAGCAGCAAGACAGAAGCAACTCATTACATAATATGGTCCTCAATAAAATTAGCTTACTTCTCATCAGAAACCATAATGAAATAGAAAGTTTGAATAGACCTAAAACAAGTAAAGTGATTGAATAATAAAAAAAACTTCCCACAAGGAAAAGCCCAGCACCAGTTGAATTCACTTGTGAATACTACCAAACAAGTAGAATTAACAATACTTCACAAACTTCCAAAAAAACAGAAGAGGAGGGAACACACTCCAACTCATTTTATGAAGCCACTATTGCCCTAAAACCAAAATCAGACAAAGACAACACGAGAAATCTACAGACCACTTTTCTTTATGAATATGTACATGATAATCTTCAGAATACTAGCAACCAAATCCAGCAACATGAAAAAGGATTACACATCATAATCAACTCAGATTCATTCCAGAAATGCAAGGCTAGTTCAAAATACAAAAATCAATCAATGTAATACCTTATCATATCAATAGAATAATGGACAAAACCCACTGATCCTCTCAATATATGCAGAAAAATCATTTGACAAAATCCAATACCCTTTCACAATAAAAGCACTCAACAAACTTGGAACAGAAGGAACTCTCTTAATCTTATAAAGGGCATCTACAAAAATTCACAGCTAACATACTTAATAGCAAAAACTGAAATCTTTCCCAGGCCCCCAAGGTCAGGAACAAAACAAAGATATCTGTTAACATCAATATTGAACTAGAGGTTCTACCTGGAGCAACTAGCAAGGAAAAATAGGCAGATTGTAAAAGAAGAAATAAAACTACCTCCATTTTCAGATGACATGATACTATATACAGGAAATTTTAAGGAATAATTCCCCCTATCCCCCATTTAAAAAATTAGAGCTCGCAGCGGGAGAGGCCACAGTGGTGAGAGGCCCGCGCACCACAAAAAAAAAAAAAAAATTAGAGCTATAAATGATTCGGCAAGATGACAGGATACAATACCCATTTGCAAATCTCAATTGTATTTCTATACAGTAGCAATGAGCAATCCAAACATTAAATTGATAAAAACATTCTATTTACAGTAGCATCAAAAAGAATAAAATATTTAGGGATACATTTAACAAAAGTAGTACAAGAAGACTCATACACTGAAAACTGTAAAGCATCATTGAAGGAAAATAAAGAACACCTAAATAAATGAAAAGACACTCCATGTTTATGAACTGCAAGACTGTAGAGTGTTAAGGTGGTAATACTCCCAAGATTGATCAACAGATTCAATGCAATTCCTATAAAAATCCCAATGGGCTTTTATTCCCAAAATTGCCAAAGCTGATTCTAGAATAAAACAAAATTTCAAAGGACCCAGCATAGCCAAAACAATCTTGAAAAAGAGCAAACTTGAAGTACTCACACTTGATAATTTCAAAACTTATTATAAAGCAACAGCAATCAAGACAGTGTGGTACTAGCGTAAGGAAAGACATATATATCAAAGGAATAGAATTTAGAGTCCATAAAAAAAACTCATTCATCTTTGGCAAACTGCTCTTCAGCAAGAGCACCAAGACATTCAATAGAGAAGGAAAAGTTTCTTAAACAAATGATGCTGGAACAAGGGGATATCCACATGCAAAAGAATGAATTTTGATCCCTACTGTATACCATATGCAAAAATTAATTCAAAATGGATCAAAGATCTAAATATAAGCACTAAAACTATGAAATTCTTCCAAGAAAATGTAGGAGTAACACTTTGTGGCTGCTGATTAAGCAATCACTTCTGATATATGAATCCTAAAGCACCAGTACAAAAGAAAAAATAGAAATCAGACCTTATCAAAGTTTAAAATGTGTGCTTTAAAGAACACTATCAAGAAATGAAAACACAATCCACAGAATAGATGAAAATATTTGCAAATCCAACATCTGATAAGGGTCTAGTATCCAGAACATATTAAAAAAAAAAAAAACTCTTCCATCTCAGTAATATAAAAGACAGCCAAATTAAAAATTGGGTAAAGGACTTGAACAGGCATTTCTGTAAAGAAGACATCCAAATGGTCAATAAACATATGAAAAGAGGTTCCACATCACTAGTCATTAGGGAAATGCAAATAAAAAGCACAATGAGAATCCACTTCACATACACTAGGATGGCTAAAATTTTAAAAGATGGACAATAATAAATGTTAATATAGATGTTGGGAAATTTGAATCCTCATAAATTTCTGGTGTCAAAGTACAATAGTTCAGGTTCTTTGAAAAATTGTTTGGCAGTTCCTCAAAATGTTAAACATAGAGTTACCATATATCCCAGCAATTTTACTCCTAGGTATACTGAAAACATATGTTCACACAGAAACTTGTCCAGAAATGTTCATAACAGCACTTTTCAAAATAGCTAAAAAGTGGAAACTTCCTAAATATCCATCAATTGATGGATACACAATTGTAGTATATCCATTCAATGGAGTATTATTCAGCCATAAAAATGAATGATACATTCTGTAATATAAATGAACCTTGAAAACATCATACAAAGTGAAAGAAGCCACACACAAAACACCACATAGTGTATGATTCCACTTATATGAAATGTCCGGAATGGACAAATTTATGGAGACAGAAAGTAGATTAGTGGTTTCCAGGGGCTGGAGTGTGACTGCTTAATGGGTACGGTGTTTCCTTTTAGAGTGATGAAAATGTTATGGAATTACACAGTGCTGATGGTTTCAGAACCTGGTCAATATACTAAAAACTACTCGAATGTATACTTTACAGGAGGAATTTTAAAGCATGTGAATTTACCTCAATTAAAAAATATATATATATAAAAAGTTGTAGATGCTGTGCCTCATGTTACTACTGCAAAATCTTATTAACCCAAAATCTTTATGATATACAGATCCCATTTAAAAAATGTTTTAGCATAAGAACTGCATATGGGGACTTCCCTGGTGGCGTAGTGGTTGGGAGTCCGCCTGCCAATGCAGGGGACACGGGTTCGATCCCTGGTCCAGGAAGATCCCACATGCCACGGAGCAACTAAGCCTGTGCACCACAACTACTGAGCCTGCGCTCTAGAGCCCACAAGCCACAACTACTGAGCCCACGTGCCACAACTACTGAAGCCCGTGTGCCTAGAGCCCGTGCTCCACAAGGGAAGCCACTATAATGAGAAGCCCATGCACCACAACAAAGAGTAGCCCCTTCTCACCCCAACTAGAGAAAGCCCACGTGCAGCAACGAAGACGTGCAGCAATGGAGCCAAAAATTAATTAATTAATGTTTTTAAAAAGTGCTTTAAAAAAAAAGAACTGCATACATTTAATATTATGTTTAATTATTATACAATAACAAGCAAAAACACTGTAGACAACTTTAATTAGATAGCTTTTAGAAGTAATTATTTTTTGCATACTTAAGAAGTTACAGCAAACAGAATTAAACTATATGAATCTAACTCTGTGGAAACAACTTTAATCCATTTCCATAGAGGAAAAGGGCTATAGGAAACTAGGATAACTGGGGAACACTAGCCTTTTGCAAAAGATTGATAAAATTTAAACAACTGCCAATTACTTTCTTACAATTGCTGAAAATCTATTTATTAATACCTGGAAAATTTGGTGATCCCACTATTTTCATTGAATCTTGGGTCAAGTGAATACCTCTTGGTAATTGAGCCAAATATCCCACTATCAAAAACAAAAAGAACAGAATTAATCAACAATCTGGCTCATTACAAATTTCAAGACATTCAAATAGGATACTACCGCAGTATATTTGATGTTTGTTGAAGGGGAGCCATAAATCAATATCCTCTGATATCTGGTATCTCTGTTCCAACTCTATTCCCTTCATATGCTCCAATGAAATTAGCATACCCACCGCTTTCCCTATTATGTCTCACCTTCAGCTTTTTCTACATCCATTTAGAATACTCTCAATAAGTCCAAATCCCCACCCTTCAAGACCCAAATCACAAGTCCCTCCTCCCTCAAACCTTCTGTTTGCCCTCATTTCTTACCTCTTTAGTACATCATCAGCAACACTCACTCTACATTGTATTACAGTTCTTCATGCACAGACATAATTTTCCTTATTTGACTATACGCTCAATAGTAGGATCAGTGTTTATGTCAACTTATCAAGAATCGATATCTTTTGACTGCCTTCATCCAATTCCCCTCAATCCCGCCTCTGGTAACCACAAATCTGATCTCTTTTGCCATGAGTTTGTTTGTTTTTGAAATATAATTGTCCCACAACACTTTGTTAGTTCCTGTTATACAACATAGTGCTTTGATGTTTCTATACATTTTTAAATGATCACCACGGTTAGTCTAGTTATGATAAGTCATCATACAAAGACATTACATTGCTATTGACTATATTCCCCACACTGTATATTTCAAACTTGTGACTCATTTATTTTGCACCTGGAAGTTGGTACCGCTTAATCTCCCTCACCTACTTCTTCTGTCCCCTTTGGCAAACACCTGCTTGTTCTCTATCTATAACTCTGTTTATGTTTTGATATGTTCGTTCATTTGTTTTTTTAGATTCTACATATAAGTGAAATCATGCGGCACTTGTCCTTCTCTTATTTCACTTATCATAGTACCCTCTAGGTCCATCCATGTTGTCACAAATGACAAGATTTCATCATTTTTTTATGGCTGAGTAGGAGTCCACTGTATGTACCTATTATCTTCATTATCCATTCATCTATTGATGGGCACTTAGGTTGCTCCCATATCTTGGCTACTGTAAATAGTGCTACAATGAACACAGGGATGCATATATCTTTTCTAATTAGTGTTTTTGTTTTCTTCAGATAAATCCTAGGAGTGATATTATTGGATCATATGGTAGCTCTATTTTTAATTTTTTGAGGACCCTCCATACTGTTCTCCATGGTGGCTGCATCAATTTACATTCCCACCAACAGTGCAGGAGGCTTCCCTTTTCCCCACAGCCTATGCAGCACTTGTTATTTGTTGCCTTTTTGATAATAGCTATTCTAACAGGTGTGAGAATGGTATCTCATTGTGGTTCAGACTTTCATTTCCCTGATGATTAGTGATGTTGAGCATCTTTTTCACGTGCCTATTGGCCATCTGTATGTCTTCCCTTGGAAAAAGGTCTATTCAGATCCTCTGCCCATTTTTTAACTAGACTGTTGTTTTTTGATGTTGAGTTGTTTGTATATTTTGGATATTAACCCTTATAGGATATATTCTTTGCAAATATCTTCTCCCATTCAGTAGGTGGCAGTCAAAACGTACAAATTTCTAGTATTAAGATAAGTACATACTTGGCATGTAATAAACTATATGATAATATAAATTATTATGATAAACATATGATTAATATAATTAACACTGCTGTATGTTACATATGAATTGTTAAGAGTTAATCCTAAGAGCTCTCAACACAGGAAAAAAATTTTTTTCTATTTCTTTAATTTTCTACCCATATAAGATGATGGACATTCCCTCAACTTATTGTGATAATCACTTCATGATGCATGTAAATCCTTATGTTGTACACCTTATAATTATACAGTGCTGTATGTCACTTATACTTCAATAAAACTGGAAGAAAAAAGTATGTTCCTTAAACCTGGAGGACACAGGGATGGGAAGCAGAAGAGGAAGTTAGGGCCAGACTGGGGAGCTCTTTGTAAGCCATCCTTTGACTCTGCAAAAACCAGCAAGCAAAAAAAAGATTTAATCAAGAAAAAAATAATCTGTCAAGCACTATACCTTGCACCTAGCAAATATTAAATAATAATTGTTAAATATGATATATTCTGATGTTGTTCAGTCCTCGTTGAACAAGTGAATGTTGATGGACACATGAGTGTGCACAGACAAGTGGCAGGAGCAGCACAAAAAATGCAATAAAGCTTAGACCCAAATCTTCTTTGTTGTTAACAGAGAGGAGGTACAGAACCAAGAAGAGTATGCTATTCAAAGTCAGATGACCTGGATTTAAATCCCAACTTCCACTAACGAGTCTCAAGAAAGTCAATTAAAACTCCAGGAGCTTCAGTTTTCTCATCTGCAAAATGAGACTAAATTCCAGATTTAGAGTTTTTGTAGGAACTGAATGGACTATCGTATAAACTATAAAACACTACATAAATGTTGCTTCACTATTCATATCTTACATATTAAGATACTGTGTTCTTAGTCTACTTCTTATATCCTCAGGCCTGATCTTGTTCTTGGATCAAAAGACAACACACACACACACACAGAGTCGTACCTAGCATAAGATCATGGGCCATGGTCAAGAAGCATCCTTCTCCTACAGGGTAATTAACAGCTATCAGCTAGTCTCTACTTAAACTAGAATGACCTTTGGACTTTGGCATATTTTGTAATGTCTCTTCACTCCATTTCTTTCCATTCTCCTCCTATCCCCTGTCTACCTCCGCAGCCCTTCCTCATTCATATTCTTGGAGGGCTTCTTTTTTCATTGCCCCTTTTCTGCACAAATTGTATTTTAAACAAGCCTCTTTTGAGCTTTGTATGATTCAATTCTGGGAGATACTTTATTTCTAAAAAGTCTAAAACTTGAACGCAAAATAACTTTGTTTCTAAAAAGTCTAAAACTTGAACGCAAAATAACGCAGCCAAAACCTTTCTAGTTAAATGATGACCGTTGAATTAAGCACTCCCTTCGGTATCTTAACTCTATTTTTAAAACATGAGAAAGTATTTCGGATCTCTGAATCAAAAGGAGGAAAAAAACGGCGGCAGCAGAATATCAAAACTGTTAAGTTTCCAGTCTTTCCCGTACTTTATAGCTAAAACCAATAGATGGAGCTCCAGGACCACGGGAAATGAGAAAGCGGCGGGATGTCTACTCATTTCAAAATACACTGAAATCCTGAGACCCGTACGTCGTGGAAAGCTGGCAGAAGACCCGGGGGCTGATAAGGGGTTTGTTAACAGCCAATTTAATCTCAAGCCTTGAGCTGTGGGTGTTTGAATGACCTCGCCCGTCTATACGACATCAATGTGCCCAGTTCTCCTATTAAATTCAAGAGCGGGACCAGTGATACAGGCTTTCCCATCAGCGGACGCACGTGACACACAGAAACCTCCGGGAGCCGCGGTGCGGAGCCGCCCTCCGCCGCCTCACCTGACGGGGGCGCCCGCAGCACCAGCGCGGAGAACACCAGGACCACCGCGGCCCGGGAGAGCGGGAAGCCCGCGGCCCGGGACCGCCGCCAGCCCCGCCGCGCTCGGCAGGGGGCCGAGGCCTCCATCCACCCGCCGCCTCCGCCGCCGCCGCTGCCGCCGTCGGCCGACACTCAGCGTGGAAGGTCGTTAGGCAGCTCGCGCCCACCCGCCAGCCAGCGGACCGGAAGGGGGGCCGGGAAAAGGGCCACCACTTCCGGCAGGGCGGGGGCGGGGCTGGACGGGTAGTGGAGGCCCGGGGGGCGCGAAGTCGCCCGCCGTCAGGAGCCCGCCGTCGCGCAGGCAACCCGGAAAGCATAGGCGACCTGTGGAAAGTTGTGGAGCCGCAGAAGAGTCGCGGGCAGAGGGACGGGCTGGCCGAGTCTGAGTGTTGAGGCCGACTCTGGACCACAGGGCGAAGGTCACGGGAGTGAGGGCTGGTCCAGCCCGAGAGGGCTGCCTCTCTCTCCCGACGTCGGCTGCTGACTACCTACGGATTTATGGGATGCAACTGGGCGATGGATGCAAGGTCCAGCCACCGGGAATGGAAGTGGGCCTTGAGCCCCAGGAAGAGGCTGGGCGGGAAGAACGAGGCAACAGCCTTAGATGGAATGGACCACTCAGCCCGAAAGATGGTCTTTTAATACCTGAGTTCAGAAAGATGCATAAAACCACCTGTCTGCCTACGTGGGTGTTTATAGCCAGAACGTGTTAGAATACTCTGCGTTTCTGCGGTGGGAAGGATTCACTTCACGTGAAGGGAGCTACGATACAAGTAAATCTTACCCAGGTGGTACAAGTACATAGGACAATGAAGTTTAAGCAACAGAAGACAGAATGCCCAATAACCCTGTGTAATCGGAAGAAATGAGTGGTCCAGGTGGTCCGAAAGCCATCACTGGGTGTCCTTCTCTCCAGATGAGGGTTTTCGAACTGACAGCCTGAGCACCCACCTGAGTCCACCTCCCCACTTGTTCGGTGGCGTATCTCGAACATCAGTGCCTTCAGATGTATCTTGTTTGTGCCACAGAGAGCATCACCCCTTGCTGTCTTTCAGCTGGCCTGCTTTACCAACTATGTCTTCACAGCTAGAATCGTGTCTGTTTTGCCACCATGTTAACCTCAATTCCTGGGATAGTTCCTGGTATAAAGTAAGCATTCAAATAACCAGTTTATTTTTTAAAAAGAAAAGAACAGAAAACATCTAGCAGAAAGGAAGGAGAGTTCATTTTGGACCAGGACCAGGATGAAGACATTTCTTAAGGATTACGTAAATATCCAAAGAAGTCCTTGGTTATTATTAACAAAGGAAATTGAAATTTCTGCTTATTTCTTGAGTTTTCTGGCTATCTTTATGCATGTGCTAATTGGTAAAATGTATCCAGTACAGTTTATTCTACTGAGTAGATTTACTTCTTTAGGAATCCTTTCTAATCTGTATAAAGTCTTGAATTGAGTACAGCCTGTTCAGGCATGTCTTAGTAAAGAGACCTGCATGATTTAGATCCAGCCAGCATTTTGGTCAAGGTCTTGCACTTCCTTTGAGCACACCTAGTAAACAAATTTTACTGAATAGTGCCCAATAAATCACTATATTTGTCTGGATATATATTCTGCTAAAATTCCTTTTAATTTTTATAAACAAGTCAACCTGCACAACATGATTTTTACCAAATGAACTTTGGACTGTGGACTTATAGAGAATAAAGGGCAGAGAGGACTGTTCAGACCATGCTAAATCTTGAAATCTCTGTTTTCTGTAATTCAGTCCCTCCTGCCTTGGTCTGCTGTGTAAATTCCTAATATTTAACCTGAGAATAAGAAGTAATATTGGAGATCTTAGTTAATGTATGGTGTGATTCTAAAGATGGAAAGCTGATTGCTGAAAATCAGAAAGTGGGTCTGTTATTCATATTTGCACTTTTTACTCCAGTAGGGATGGTGTTAGCTTTTGTGCCCAAATTCTACTGTCTGGAATTCCTTTGATAGCAGTTTTCGTGCAAGACCAAGTTACCTAGTTGAAATGAGCTTTTAAATGAACAGTATATTGATGATGTCTTTTTTTGCATTGGGATAATAGCTGCTACTTACTGTAGTTTCCTGAAATGAGATTAAGAACTTCATTGCTCTTACTCTGCCATCATGGTAGCAAAAAGGTAAGTAAGGATAATGTAGGGCACGTAAAAGATGAACCTGTACTTTGACTATAAATTGCAAGTTACTTTCCTTAAAAATTAGATACATTGATTTAACTGTAATGTAATACATGTTCATTTTTTGCACTGCATTTAAATTTACAATTTATATAGGCAGTGTGTTTTGTACTTTTTTATATCTATCAGGTAAATACTTAAAGTATCTCAGAGATATGTTTTAAAAAATATATTGCCTCTTCATTAACTGCTTTATTTATACCCTTTACTGAATCTCATTTACCCAGAAAGTATCAACTTATGGAAAAATTAAAAAATGAGCACAGTTTTCCTGAGCATTGCTGAGGAAACTGTCATGGAGATTTTACTGACAAGTCTGTTTTTGTTTTTCCTAAGAATTAAATTATGATGTATATAATAAATGGTCCAATGCGTTAGAGTTCTAGCTGTTGCCAAGCAACATGGGCTCTGTTTCGTTTAGTTTTTTCTGTTCTGATCCCTTACTTCCTTTGATGAAGAAAAAATATTTACCTTAAAAACTTTTTAAAAGAAAAAACTCTATTGACATTGAGAAAGCCAAATCAATAACTATGTTAGGTTAACCAGTCGTCAGTGGTTAGAAATATAAGAGTTTTATAGTTAAAGAGAAAGGAGACTTCAGAAGCAATTAATATACAGTCACCCACAATTTTAAAGAGAAAGGCCGCATATATGGATTCACAGCACACACCTGGAAAGATAAGTATCTCTGAAGGATCTTTCCTTTCAAGAACAAAGGCTGTTGAGAATATAGATTACCCACAGTATCATGCTCTCTTACGAAAACTGAACATGCCTTTTGTGAAAGGAGTTGAGGACAGACATGACTGTGGCAGAATTGAAAAGAAAGGCAACCCTACTTTTCTTAAATTTCACCCTTATCCCCCTTCAGTCCTGCCAGACTATCATTTACACTATCCTTATCCCACACCATATGGGCCAGATTATCCATTATTTCCACTTCGGGATGATGTACCCTTAGGTGACACCTGTTCAGGGTTTGTGAGTCCTGGTGGTGATGCTGACTTAAAGCCTGGCGTTGGCAGAACCATACCAAGCTTGGTAGATTTCAGTGATGTGAAACCTCAACATCGAGTTCCCAGGCCAGACACAGGATTTCAGACGACACTAAAAAGGAAAAAAATATTACTAGAAGAACTAAAACAAGACAGGAGATGGAATTCCAGGGCAGTACCAGACATTTCCATCAGAGCAAGACTTGGAGGTAAATGAAGTGACATGGGCTTTGTAATTTTTAAACACTCAAATGAGAGAGAAGAGCATGGATCTAAGATTTAGCAGTTCATTTGACATAAAATTGTAAAAGACCAAATAAGGAATTCTTATTTTTAAATTATGGATTGTAAGGAAAAAGTAATAAGAATGATAAGCCTTTTTTAAACCTGTTTGTAAAAAAATAGTTGGTTGTCAAAAAATACATTCATCAGTATGTGGCCAACTCAAAGTATATATCAGATAATTTATTCTAAACACACAGATAACCTAATTTTGCCACAAAGGAATTTATATTTAACTTTGATAATTGTGTATCATGCCTCCTTGTCTGTCTCTGTCCTTTGAAATAATTAATTTGCTGATGATTATCAAAGAGTTAGGTTACAGGAGCTGAAATGCAATGCGAAAGTAGTTGAAAGTAAATTTTGAGGTCTTGTAAGAACAGGAGCTGAAGAGAGGCAACCCCTGCATAAATAACTCCACCACATTCCTGGAGGCAGAATTTGATGAACACTCACTGACTGCTGCACCTTTTGGTTTCTCTGTAAGAACTCCCAGAGGGTGTCACAAGCCTGGCCCAGAAGTGGTGAGAAACTTCCAGAAGAAATCCACGGGCAGTGTTCCTGTATGGAATGTGCCTGGTAGGCAGGGAGTGAAAAGAGATTAACATGTTTGAGCATGTGGGAAAGGCAAAGACCAAGTGCTATAGCAAGAGATGCTGAGCTTGCTCTAGCCTTAAGAGGCTGTGCCCTCTTCACCACTCTTCTGCAGTGCCCAGCCACAGACCAGAAGCCTAGGGAGGCTGTGTGGAGGAACAGTGACATCATTGTTTTTTGGAGCAGTGGAAGCTCATGGTTCCTGCTACTCCTCCATGAAGAGAGGCCATAGGCACTTGGGACTAGGAAGGGAGTACGAATCAGGGCAAAGGTAGTAGAAATGCAAAGCCCCACAACGTAATGGTCCCAAGCCACACTCTCCAGATACCCACTCTTGAACAAGAAAAGACCAATTTGATGAGAGATAAGCAAGGGATAAGAACTATGCTTTTAATGTGCACTCCAGTTGTGGCCTCAGCGGGTAGGCTTAGGGAAATTCCTTAGCTTGGAATTTTCACGTAAATACATAAATGAGGTCCAATAACATTTTAAGAAATAATTATTTTATAATCCGTTTGAAATACCATCTAGGGAAATAAGGTATTACTGAGAATCAAATGCAATTCACATTGAAGGAACCATTGATGAGTTCAGGCCAGTCTTACAGCCATAGTACAGTTTTCACTGATTCTGAACTAGTGACCAATTTTCTGATCTGTCCAGAAAGGAGCTTGAGCTCAATCTTTTGTTAATGTTTCAATGTACACTAATAGTCATTATCAAGAACTCTTCTTTAAAGGAATTGAGGTCATTTTTCATTGTAGTCCTATTTTAGACAAGTATAACACTTAGTTTGTAAGCAGAAAATCCCAACCTAGTGTAATTTTTAAGAACAATATTGATTTGTTTTCTTAAGTTTTCCTAAGAGTGAACTGTCAAAGCATTCCAACAAATTAGAGGTGAAGAAGCTAACTTATGACTGAAATAGGGATAACAGACATTGCACCAACAGTTCAGAACCAAATATAGAGCTCATCTAGCCTCTATTTCACTGCCTAGATCAGTACAGCAGAATGCAGAAGATAGGCTCTAGAGTGAGACTGTCTGTACTCTATTCCTGGCAGGAAATTTACTTGCACCATGACCCAGGACTCGTTGCTAATCTCTATGCCTGTGTATCCTTATTTATAAAATTCAGATACTAGTTATAATTTATAATAGCGAGGGCTATTTACCATTTTTCATGTAAAAATATCTGACAAAGGAATGAACCAATAACGTTTGTTAGATGTTGTAAAGTTAAACAAAGTCATGTTAAGTTAAAGTCCAGAATTTTCAGTTCCTTCATACATAAATTATCTTATAAAATTGTAGGAATTGAATGAATTAAGATGGGTAAAATACTTAGCAAAATTCGTGGAACCTGGTAAAGCATTTAATTAGTAGTAGCTGTTATGAGCTATTAACAGTTTCAAAGAACAATACTTGAAGTTCAGGGATTGATTTCAATATAATTTGGCCTATGCTTTCAGTGATTCTGGAAATAATCATTAATTATAAATAATAAATACTTTAAGTTTTTAGCAAACCTAAATACACATAATTTCTCATACATTCTGATAAAGAAGGATATCTTCTCAGAATTAATTATATCACACACCATTATGCTTTTCAGTGGACTTTCATAAATATCAAAACAAGATCCTGAAAGATTATATCACTGATTTTTTGTCCTATTTCAACCTTATCTAGACATTTAACCGTGGTCAGTTGTTTTTTGTTCCTAGTTCCATCCTGTCATGGGAGCCACACCCTCATGGCCTCATCTGAACCTAACTACCCAAAGGCCCCACCTCCAAATACCATCATATTGGGGTAGGGACAACAACATATGAATTTTGGGGTACACACCCTCAGTAACAACCATCTTAACCATTTTTAAGTGTGTAGTTCATTGGTGTTAAGCACATTATTGTGCAGCCATCACCACTGTCCACCTCCATAACTCCTTCCATCTTACCAAACTGAAATTCTATATCCATCAAATACTAACTACATTTCCCTCCCTCCTCTCAACCCCTAGCAATCATTTTACTTTCTTTCTCTATGAATTTGACCACCTTAGCTACCTCATATGAGCAAAATCATACAGTATTTGTCTTTTTGTGACTGGCTTGTTTCACTTAGCATAGTGTCCTCATGGACAGCAGTATTCTTGCTGTAGCATATGTCAGAATTCCTTCCTTTTTAAGGCTGAATAATTTTCCATTTTATGTACATACCACGTTTTGTTTATCCTTTCATCCATTAATGGACACTTCGGTTGCTTCGCCTTTTGGCTATTGTGAATAATGCTGCTATGAATGTGGGTGTACAGATATCTCTTCAAGATCCCACTTTCTGTTCTTTGGGGTATATACCGAAAGGTGGAATTGCTCAATGGTAATTCTGTGTTTAACGTTTTGAGGAACCAGCTATTGTTTTCCATAGTGGCTAATCCATTTTACATTGCCACACAATGTATTAATGCACAGTTACAATTCCTTACATTCAAGGAATAAACCCCACTTGGTCATGGTGTATAATCCTTTCAAATGTGTGTTAAATTCCGTTTTCTAGTATTTGAGGATTTTCACATCAGTATTCATCAGGATATTGGTCCATTTCTTCTTGTAGTGTCTTTGTCTGGCTTTGGTATCAGTTGGCCTTATGGAATGAATTTGGAAGTGTTCTCTTCAATTTTTTTGGAAGAGCTTGAAGTGGATTAGTGTTAATTCTTTTTTAAATATTTTGTAGAATTTACCAGTGAAGCCACCTGATCTGGAGCTTTTCTTCATTGGGAGTTTTGATTACTGATTCAATCTCCTTATTAGTTATAGGTCTGTTCATATTTTCTGTTTCTTCATGATTCAGTCTTGGTAGGCTATGTGTTTTTAGGAATTTGTCCATTTCATGTAGGTTATATAATCATTTGGTGTACAACTGTTCATAGTACTTTCTTATAATCCTTTTTTATTTCTGTAAAATTGTTGGTTCTAAACCTCAGGAGTTCCCCAGATGAAATCCAAAACTGGCCCCTGTACTCACAGGGCAAGGAGAAAGAGGCAGACTCTCCAGACGGGTAGGTGGCAGGTTTAATTACCAAGGAAACTTACTTATGCTTGTCTTAGGTGCCTTAAGATGAGTAGATCTCTGCACCCACCCTCCAGAATCTTCAAGTTTATGTAGAGGACTTAACAGGGTTCAGTCACGTATACTGTCCAGATGGTCTCAACGAAGCGTTACTCTCTCAAGGCTGTGTTCCTGAAACAGCTCCTCCTGTGGGAACAGTGGGCAGAACATACATTCATTTCAAGGACAGAGGAGGGGGTAGGAGCCTCTGACTGCCTGAGTTCAGCTCATGGGTCAGTGGGTGGTCACATCCTCTCAATGACCTCCAGCAAAAATCAGTTGTAATGTCCCTTCTTTTGTTTGTGATTTTAGTTACTTGAGCCTTCTTTCTTTTTCTCTGAGTCAGTCTAGCTAAATGTTTGTCAATTTTGTTGATCTTTTCAAGAACCAACTCTTGCTTTCATTGATTTTCCCTATTGTTTTTCTATTCTCTATTTTGTGTATTTCTGACCTAATCTTTATTATTTTCTTTTTTCTGCTAGCTTTGGGTTTAGTTTGTTCTTTTTCTAGTTTTTTAAGGTGTAAATTTAGGTGGTTGATTTGAGATATTTCTTCTTTAATACAAGCATTTATACCTATGAGTTTTCCTCTTAGCACTACTTTTGCTGAACCCCATTACTTATGTTTTTGTTTTCATTTATCTCAAGATAATTTCTAATTTCCCATGTTATTTCTTCTTTAACCCAATGGTTATTTAGGGGTGTGGTGTTTAATTTTCATATATCAGTTTTTAATTTTATTCCAGTCTATTGATTTCTAGTTTCATTCCATTGTGTTCAGAAAGTATTAATATATTTTACATGCTTTCAGTCCTTTTAAGTTTACTAAAACTTGCTTTGTCACCTACAATATAGCCTAGAGAATGTTCTAAGTGCACCTGAGAAAAATGTATATTCCGCTTGGGTATTCTGTTGGTTTGAGTGTTCTGTAAATGTCTGTTAGGTCAAATTGTTGTTTAAGTTCTCTACTTCCTTGCTGATCTTTGTCTGGTTGTTCTATTCATTATTGAAAGTAGGGTACTAAAGTCTTCAACTGTTATTGTAGGGCCATTTCTCTCTTCAATTCTGTCAATATTTGTATCACGTATTTTGAAGGTTGGATGTTTGGTTCGTATAAATAAAATAGAGAATAGAAAAACAGCAGAAAAAATAACCTAAACCTAAAGTTGGTTCTTTGAAAATATCAACATAATTAACCTACCTTTTGCTATATTGAGAAAGAAAACTCAGGGAAGACCACTCACAAAGGGTATTTTAGATGTTTAAAAAAAAAAACCTGTCTGTAACCATTAGAGGAGAGATAACACATGAATAAAAGAAAAAATACATAGAATAGTCCTTGAATCTTTCTTCTAAGGTTTTGGCTTCCTTAAAAACACCTTGTTATGGAAATGTTTTATAATAAAAATAATAAGGCCTATAGGAAAATAGTGTTCATAGTAGACTCCTCCAAACTCATACAGTTTCATGGGTTACACACAAAACCCATTCACTGTAAAAATACGATCACAGTTTTAAACATGTTAAATCTCTAATAAATGAGGAAATACTTTTGTCAAGGAAATAATACAGTGCTTTCCTTGACAAAAGACTTGATATTTGTTTGGTGGCATGAAAGCAATGAAGTTAGACTGTGGGTTATGAAGGAGAGGTGTGTAATAGCTGTTCCCAAAAGTGGCTTTTGGCAGCTCACCCCTTCCTGTGTGTGCCTGCCACTTTTCCAACCATAAAATGAGGTCTGTTTCCTTCTCACGTTGACTCTGGGCTTGGACATATGAGTGGCTTTAGCCAATAAGATATTAGCAAGCATGATGCAAGTGGAGGCCTGGTAAGTACTTGCACATTGAGATTGGTCATTTAGGGATTGTTCCCCTGGAGTTTCAGTCACTATTTTGTGAGAGACCCAACCTAGATCCAGAGGGGAAGAAAAATAAGGCATTGGTCATCAGGCCCAGCTGAGCTCCCAGCTAACAGTCAATACCAACTTGCCAGCCATGTGAGTGAGGTCATTTTGAACATTTTCAGCTATCGGAGCTATGCCTTATGACAGAACAATTCAGAGTCCCAGTAGATGATGAATGGTTGTTTTAAGCTACTAGGTTTGAGGTTATTTTGCAGCACTAGTTACTGAAACAAGGTAGAAGAAAGGATGTCATCATACTTAGATGTAAGCGTAGTGCCCCTGAGGTATATAGTTGTAATTCATTGCCCTGTTTACTTCTACTCTGGCTTAAAGTCAAAATTTTAGTTTTCTTGTTTTTCTACTTTCCTTTTTTTTTTTTTTTCTAAGTAGCTGCTAGAATGGCTTCAAATCGGAGGATACCAAAAAGCACCGTATTGCTGCTGATGGCATGAGAATCTACTGGAGGGTTTTCTTTGGCCAGCTGAGTCACAGACAGAATTATCCTTCTTCTCAAAACTGAAAAGATCGTGGAATTCAGCACGGCCTCTCTCACTCTGCCTTGGCCTCTTGCCTCTGCTTCTGTATTAGTTTTCTCTTGCTGCTATAACAAACTGCCACAAACTTAGCACCTTTAAACAAAGGCCATTTATTACTGACAAGTTTGTGGGTCAAAAACCTGAGCAGGCTTAACTCTGTTCTCTATTTGAGATCCAACTGCCAAAGTCAAGGTGTGCTCTTTGTTCATATCTGGAGGGTCTGGGGAGAAATCTACTTTGGGACTCATTCTAACTGTGCAGAATACAGTCCCTCATATCTGAGGCGCCCGTTTCCTTGCTCTCTGGCAGCAGGGGATGCACTCTGCTCCTGGAGTCTTCTCACATGGCCTGCTCCATCTTCACAGTCAGCAGTGCTGTGTCAAGGCCTTCTCACTTGCTACTTTCTGTCACTTACCTTCAGAATCCACAGAGGGGCCCCCGTTCTCCAGCCCTTCATTGCCACTTCTGAGTTTGCAGGTTCTGTCCTGCTTGGTCAAATATTGACTGAATCAACATCATCATTCTGAAGATGATATTACTTACTACTGTAGGTACTAATAATGTTACAACTACTAACTGATAATGTTATAAACTGCATGCCAGAAATTTGCCAATTCCTTTAAATACATTAATGGTAGTTTTTACAACTCTGACAGCAATCATTAAAGGTAAGAAAAATAAGACTCAACGGGGTCAAATAATTCACGAGGTCACAGTGGCACCTTAGCCAGGAAGTATATACATTATTAAGCCCCAAGTATTGCTGTAGTCTCTTATGGAGCTTCACCAGATTGCTATCCATGGTGACCAGGGTGCTCCTGTGTTATCCCAAATCCCTCTCACAATTCATCTCACCTATGCTTAGATATCTCTGTACTGTCCAGCTAGCTCCCAGTTTTAGCATTTTAGTTCATCTTTTGCTGAGTTAGATTAATTCATGGGGCAAAACTAAAAAGTGGAGGACCAAGTTAGAAGACCCCATGCAGTAGGAAAAGGATCTCTGTGGTACAACCGTTATCTTCACCTACACTAGTCCCCTGTCCAAACCAGAGTAATTTGCCAAAGTTATCAGTCTCTCTTATTAAGACTTACCAAGGAGGATAGGTCCAAGGCTTTCATGTCCTGACATTGGCCTACCTCTTTTGTTCATCTTCCACCATTCCCTGGCTGCCATTTCAAGATGTAGCTATACCCAACCTTCAGTAAGAGTTGTGATGCTGCTCTCACAGGGCAAGCCTACCATTGTACATACTGTTCCCGCATCTGGAATGACTCTTCTTCCTCCACTTCCCCTTTGTTATCCAAGTCATACTCAATTGTCAAGATGAGGTCCGGTCTTATCTTCAGGAAGATGTTCCTAACTCCCTACAATCTGGCTGGATTAGATGTTCCTCCTCTGCACTCCCACAGCACTCAGAGCTCAACAATGATCACAGTCACCACATTGTACTGAAATTATCTACTTACATGTCTGTCTTTTCCATTTGTTCATGAGCACTTCAAAACCAGGAAATCTGTTTTCCATCTTTATACATTCATCTGCTTTCATTTGTGGTGAGGTAAATATTTGTTGAAGGCAGCTTTTATATTTGCCCATCTCTTATCATTAGGTTGAATTATCTCCTTTGTGTCACCACCTTTGTAGTAAACTCCTTTGTGTCACCACCATCCCCAACCTGTCTGTGTGCACATGCACAGATTAATAGTGCCCAAGAGATCTCTTCCAATAATAAATAACAAATAATTGTACACTATTTAATTAATCTAACACTTAAATTCCAGAGTACTTCTGTTCTCACTGCTGAGAAAAGTTGTTAGATAATCCATGGAAAAATCAATACCACACAGTTTAGCTTTCTAGTAGGAAGTATTTCTGGTGGAAGAAGAAATTCCTATTGCATTGTGTACATTTGTATTTCTTACGTATGTACCCAAAGCACATACATTTTTGTTTTCAACATACATTTTTGTTTTCAGGTTGGACAAGCCCACTGAGAGTTACTGCCTTACAACCTCATCATGAAGAATACTCAGTAAATCACCTATATACATTTGATGAGAAAGCAACATGTACCGTAAGGTTTTCTTACTGCATAGCATTATGTAGTATTTGTAATCAATTTATTTCCTTGTCTGTATTTGATATTTTATGCCCTGTAAAAAATAGCTACGCATACTGAGTGAAGTAAGTCAGATAGAGAAAGAGAAATATCATATGATATTGCTTATATGCAGAATCTAAAAAAAAAAATGATACAAATGAACTTATTTACAAAACAGAAACAGACTTAGAGAACAAACTTATGGTTACCAGAGGGGAAGGGTGGGGGGTGGGAAGAATAGTTAGGAAGTTTGGGATTGACATGTACACACTGCTATATTTAAAATAGATAACCAATAAGGACCTACTGTATAGCACAGGGAACTCTGCTCAGTATTATGTTACAACCTAAATGGGAAAAGAATTTGATAAAGAATAGGTACATGTATATGTATAACTGAATCACTTTGCTGTACATCTGAAGCTAACACAACATTGCCAATCAACTATACTCCAAATATAAAATAAAAAGTTTAAAAAAAATAGCTACCATTTATAAAGTACTCCTTATGGGCCAGGCACTATGTAGAAGTTCACAGTTATTGTATATTATGCATGTCTGTGCATCCCTACAACAGAACAGTACTATGGAAGAAGAATGAGTAGTAGATGATGGTAGTGCCCAACACAGGCCCCTCTACTGGCAAGTGCACCCTCCCCAGTGGCAGTAGGCAATAGCCACTAAATGTCTGCCAGCTGCCAGCTGGACACTGCACCCTCCCACATTGACCACTCAGGCTTTGGCCAATGACTGACTTCCTTGAAGAAACAGAATAAAGCTAGATTTCAGCTGAAACCACATTCCCACTGGTGTGTTTTCCTTGTTGTATCCTACACTTCACCTAGAGCACTCCTACCATGTATTAATTGAACAAAAATTGTGTTTGAGTCCCTGCTTCTGGACAAGACAGTGTTGTTATCCCCATATTATTTGAGAAATCTGAAGTCCTGTGATGTTAAGCAACTGACTTTTGACCACAAACTTTAAACCTAGATATATGTCTGAATCATCCTATATGGATTAATAGATTCTAAACCCATGGTATTTAAATTACTTGAAGACTCCCCAAGGAATACATAGATATGACAAGGGATTTAAAAAAAACAGCTTTACTGAGGTGTGTTTTACACACCATAAAGTTTGCCCACTTAAAGTGTTCAATTCAGTGGGGTTTTTTTCTTCATTTTTTTAGGATATTCACTGAATTGTACAACCATTGCCACATCTAATTTTAGAACTCTTTCATCACTCCAAAAATAAACCCATGCCTATTAGCAGTAAAGATATGGATGCTTTCAAGGAGTCAATTTCCATTTGTTACTCTTGTATGTACTCCTTCCTAAAGTTGATCTGCCTGATAAATTATCTGTACTTAGAGATACAGATTGATTTCTTCTTTTCCCTCTTTCCCCACCTCTCCCTTTGCCTTTTCTAATTTTACCACAAAGAGGAATGGAGCATACCTCCCACAAATCATGTACTAGGGTATATGGCCATGGAATAAAAAGGTCATTCAAAATAAATGTCACCAATGCCTCCTTTACTCAAGATGCCATCCACCCATGCCAGGGCTTCATGTCTTTCTTTGTCTATGCATTTTTCTCTATAAGAAAATTAAAGCATTAGACATGAGGGAGATTTGACCTGTTTTGAGCTATTCTAAATTCAGATAAAAGGCAGAATTTGTTTACAAGGGTAAAGAAAATTTGTTAGTTTCACTTATTCCATCTCCAGACTCTTCAAAGAGTCTATTGCTCCTTCTGGTAAGTCCTGTGAAAGCAAATGAAAGGGAACATTATAAGAAATTGAAGGCATTAATGCCTTTTTTTTTCCATCTAAGGCTACAAATTTATGGCAAGGCTACATGCTTTACTTAGCTATATATTGTAGAATTAGAATTCTGAAGTTTGTGCTTGTCCTGCAAAAGCTTATAGAGCATACTTATTTAAATTTAAAATAAGCTTAGACTTTTATGACAAAATCTTGATATTTTACTACCAGTAGTGGGAGCTAAGTAACATTGGACAGTACTTCCAATGGAAAAACAACTGGATTAACCTTTTTTTAATATAAAAAAGCTAATAAGGTGGAGAGAAATTACTGGGCCAATGAGAGGGTAGAAACTCTAAAATTTAAGCTATCACTTAGGGTCACTTCAGCCTTACAGCAATTTGCTGTTCTGGAAAGGGAAACTAAACTTTAACTGAACATTTCCTAGCCTCGTGGGTATAAAACACCAAAAATTAGAATTGGTCTTTGAAAACCACCCACTACACCTGAAGGCTTTCACCTTAGAAGTAAGGGTAGATCAATAGTAAAAAGCCTTGAACAGACTACAGCTGCTTCACAATAAAAGAGAAAACCAAGTCTTGGACTGGTATTAAGGTGATCCTAGATTGCTATCATTCCCAGAATCCAGACATACAAATAAAACTTCTTTGGAGGATGATAGTATATTAATTACTAAGCCTCAAATTATTTCTGTCAATAACTTTTAAAATATAATGTTTAACACATAATCAACAGTAACCAAACGCATAAAGAGAAAGGACACTGTGAATGAGAATCAGCAGAAATGAGAGAAAACAAAGAGACAAAAATTGATTCTAGACATTGGAAATATGCATAAAATGTTCAAAAAGAAAAAAAAGATTAAGCTCGAAATTTTTGTAAATAAGTTAGAAATTAGAAAATGCAAAATTAGAAAAATGAGAAAAATGTAGTACCAGAACTGAAAAATACAGTAAGCAAAGAATAAGGTAGATGGGAGCTGTAGCAGATTAGACACAGTTAAAGAGAGAATTGGAGAACTGTAGATAAAAGAGAGGAAAATACTCTTGATGATGCACAAATTTACAAAAAGATGGAAAATACCAAAGGGAGAGTAAAAATCATAGAGGATACAGTGAAAAAGAAAAACATATGTTTATTTGGAATTCTAGATGTGTAAGAGAATAGGAGAGAAGCAACATGTGAAGACACAATTATCATATCCACTGCTGTTTATTTATGGAGTTCCCTGCGGCATCCCCTCACATATTCTGCTGTACATTAAGGATTAATTATTAGTAAGCCAATCATGACAGCAGCAGCAGCAGCTGCTGGTGTCAGCCCCAGCACCAACAAAAATGGCAGCAAGAGTCTCAAAAAACAGACAAAGCACAGAAGACACAAAAATGGAAAGAAGGAGATTTTTGAAAGTTATTTCTTCACATTGTTTATGGTAATTGCATTGTTTAGAATCTGGGCATCAGTTGTTATCTTTTGTTAGGTCTTGTTGAACATGAAATTCTAGGAAATTGAAACATGATATTGTTGGTGATGGAGGATCTTAATGTGAATGATGCTAAAGTATCAGGACATAAAGAGAGATCTCCTTCAATGTTATTAGTCTTGTCAGAAGAAACTAGGAAATATCTAGATTTATTAGTAGAGGTTCCCATTGAATCAGATTCCAAGAGCACTAGAGATGAAGTCAAAGATCAAATTTAATCACTTCTTTATGAAATAGTACACACAAAACATTCAGAGAACAGAGATAGAAGACGCACCAGCAGAAGAATAGCTACTAGAAAATGAATATTTATTAGGAAATTATGTAGATGATAAATTTGAGGACCTGGAAACTACAACATTTCATAAATAAATTGAAGCTACATAACATAGAAGTGGCAGCTTACAAGACTAATCAGGAAGTGGAAGAGAAAAATCCAGATTCCAATGAAAGACTGTGCCATGATACCAATGACATGATAAACCAAGATGATGATGAACAATAACATGAACAACCAGAAAATGAGAAAAATTTGAGAAAAATCCAGATTCCAATGAAAGACTGTGCCATGATACCAATGACATGATAAACCAAGATGATGATGAACAATAATATGAACCACCAGAAAATGGGAGACATAAATTCAGACCCTGCTAGGAAATATTTAGTTACCTTCTTGAAGAAGAACAATAGGAAATGACAGATTTCAGAATCTTTGCCCGTAAAACTAGAGGAGGACCAATCTTATCCACACATCACTCACCAACTTTATCAATACATTGCCCACAGGAAACAGGTAATTGTGACAAATCTTGTAAATTGCTGAAAAGCTCATAATCTAAAACATTTTAAATGAATTGTAGTCAATTGTAATTTAGAATACTTTTTAGAAATAAAAAATTGATGTGATTTTACATTTCTACATGCCTCATTTTTGACAGTAGATCCATTGGTTTTATTTGCTTGTTTGCTCCATCTCTCACACAGCTCTTATTCTTACCCATGTTTATGTGTAATCTTCAGAAAAGATGTAGAAATTATATTGATGTAGCAGAAATTGTTTTGTCAAAGATTTCATATTTGTTCGTAGTGCATAACACTAACAATGTTAGGTTTATTTGGGTGACCTCTATGCTAAACATGGATTTTTATCTGCAAAGGCACTGAAATATTTGCTAATGACTCAGGCTGATAGGAATCATCATAAACTGTGTGCCAATCAACAGGGCAACGGGATACTGGGGAATATAGTACATATAGATATACTGGAACTAGATATAGTAGAATAAAACAGCACAATTAACAACTCAACCTAATAGACATACAAAAATAAATCTTTTTGCAAGGACCATTTACAAAAATTACCAAATACTATGCCATAAAACAAGTCTAAAAATATTTCAAATGTTTTAAGTCATACAAAGTATATTCTTTGCCCACAAGACTATTATGACAGGTCAAAACACCTTAGAAAATCATGCATTTGGAAATATAAAAATGTATTTATGAATGAGTGATGGGCCAAAGAAGAAATCATAAAGGAAACTAGAAAATATCTTGAACTGAATAATAAAATGTTGTACAACACAAGGAATATAGCCAATATCTTACAATAACTATAAATGGAGTATAACCTTTAAAACTTGTGAGTCACTGTATTGTACAGCCGTAGATTACATAATGTTGTACATCAACTGTACTTCAATTTAAAAAATAAAATCGATCATGGGAGGAGTGCACCTCCAGGAAAGGAAAGGCCAGAAGTGATTCCGCCATGGTTGGCACCAGCCTGGAGCCAGTGAGGGTCCCTGACTGAAGACCCAGCAGGCCAGCTTCGAAGAAAACCTAGAGAGAGGGCAAGTTACAAATCATCCCCAGACTACAGGAGATACAGACATGGCAGAAGGGACTTGGATCAGGTCAGAAGCCAATTTCCCTGTGGTACCTAAGTGGAACCTGATGAATTTACCCTTGCAAGTGAAAAAGATGACATTACATACAAAACTGGAAGTGCACGAGTAAGAAGAGATT
Source organism: Tursiops truncatus (assembly GCF_011762595.2). Lineage (NCBI taxonomy): Eukaryota > Metazoa > Chordata > Mammalia > Artiodactyla > Delphinidae > Tursiops > Tursiops truncatus. Next base: position 2,171,380 of record NC_047042.1, read on the forward strand.
GAATAATAACTCATACATGCCTTTTGGGGCATTTAAGCCCTGAGAAAACCCTCTGTGATCCAGAGACTCACAAAGCGAGAGGAGTTGTCATTCTTCACTGTCTTGGCATTGCCAAAGGCCTCCAGCAGGGGATTGGCATTGATGATTTGATCTTCCAGAGTTCCCTGCAAGGGCAAGAGCAGTCCTCACATCTGGGCTTCCTGAGCACTCTGACAGTCTTGATTTGGACACACCAATCAGACCCACATGCACTTTGCCACTTTCATCCTTCTTCTCTCCAGTAACTGCAATTGTTGCAAAGTACTAGATGACACGCTCCTCTGTGTTCACAGTCTTTCCTGCTCCAGATTCTCCACTGTCAAACAGAAACCAAATAATAGATCAGAACTACAGCTTACATTGTCAGTACACCACAAACCAGAGAAGAAGAAAAAAATCACTTATGCGGTCAGGATGGACTGGTTCTCATGATCTGTGAAAAAGAAATCAAGACCATCAGTTTTTAAAAATAGTACACATCCAATATGAAGATTATTGACTCTGTTCAGATTAAACATAGTTTATTCTTTTTAACATTTTGAAGATGTTGCCTGTGATCTTGGTTTTGTGTGTCGATCCCAGATAGTACTTGCCTCTTGCAGTAAAATTTGTGAAAATGAGAGGCAAAGAATCATCTGTTTCTTCTTAAAATATTATTAATTTTAAAATTTATGGGAAATTTCAAACATATACAAAGGTAGAGGCCATAATGTAAAGAGCTCCTATGTACCCATCATACAGTTTCAGCAGTTATTATTTGGCCAGTTTTATATAATCTATACTCCAATCCTAAACTCACTCAGTTATTTTAAAGAAAATACCAGGCATCATATAATTTCATCTATAACTATTTCAGTAAGAATCATACAATTCTGAAGTTTCATTTAACAGATGAAGAAACAAACCCAGAGAGAAATAAGTGATTTTCTAATACTTACATAGCTTGTCAAGATATTTAGGCCAATAATTTATATATTTTTCTGCTACCTGGCCTCCTCCAGTTTCTTCATATTAATTTGACTACTGCTAATTCTAAAAAAGGAAGGGATCTGGAATTGTAACTGTTGGTGCTCATTTACTTTTAGTCTCCTTGTATACACACTTCTAAGGGATAAAAACAAAAATTATCACTAAAAATAATAAAATAAAAAAATAAAATAGAATTATTGTAGCAACGTGTGGGAATGCAACTATAACAGTGCCTGGAGGAAAATATATAATCTTTTTTTAAATAATCTTAAATGAATATGTTATAACAGAAGAAAACCTGAAAATTTAAGAACTAAGCAAGCATCCATCTCAAAATGAGAAAAAATAATAGTTTTTTAAGTTGAATGGAGGATATAATAAAGATAAAATGAGAAATAAGAAAAGAGAAAACAAACATATATTTTAAAAGAACACCAAGGCCACAAGTTGGTTCATTGATAAACAATTGATAAATATCTGCCACTGTCAATCAAGAAGAACAAAAATATATAACTTTGGGGAAGCCAAATATAATGCTGACCTCATAAAACTGTGAATCCCCACATAGCCTCAAAAACAGTGCAGAACAAGACAAATGACAGTATATAAAAGCCTTACCATCACCATAACTAGAAGGCAGAGAAATTCTAAATTTCAAATTACTGCAAGTTCAAAAGAAAAGAAAACAGAAAATCCTAACAAGTCATGTCTCAACATCTCAACAGAAACCCTTTTTTTGGTAAATAAGGACAGCTTTGGAAAAATTACATGGTAGACAGAAGCCAGCTTAAAATTGGTCAAAACTGTGGATAAATAGACAAAGTCTAGGACTAAAAATATAGATAATGTCAAAGTCTAAGTCTACAGAGAAGGAGTTAAAAGAACATGTGATCTGAGATGGCAGTTTCTGAAAGGAATTGATTGTGTAGGAGAAGAAGTTTAAAAGAAAAAAAAAGAAGGAAAAGAGGAAAATTTAAGATCCTGAAAGGCAAAAAGAATTATTTAATTGGAGATTTTACAACCCCTCTGGTAACAGTCAACTAAGATAAGGAAAAAACTTTATTAAAGAAACTGTACTTTGCTACACTGACAGAAGAGGGTACCACTGAACTACAAATATTAAACCACACAAAATTCACAGAATTAATTAAAGAAAACTGTAATAAAACAGAAAACAAGAATCAAAATACCTTAGTGAAGAAAATTCCTCCCCAAATCAACTTTAAAAAATATTGTAATATAACACTCTGAAGTTTGTTATATATTTTCAGGCAAGCATTTGAGAATATGAAAATTGCCTGCCTAAAGAAATTCAAAGATTTACAAATAAAATTTTAGGTGAAACAAGTGAAAGAAAATTCATTTCAAAATTAAGACCTAATTTCATGATGCCCAAGGAAACTAAAATAAAATAAGATTTAATTAAAATAAAAATTTAATGGAGGACTTTGAAGAAAGGCAGGAAGACATCCAAGAGAAGAAGAATGAAGAATTAGTTAAAAATATCTGAGTGAAAATGGTTGAAAAGGAAGATAAGCAAAGATAAGCAAAGAAGAAAGAATATATGTATAATTGGAGTACCTGAAGAAAAACTAAATGATAGAATGGAAATAATATGTTAAACCAGGGTTTCTCAACTTTGGCGCAATGACATTTTGGGCTGGATAATTCTTTGTTGTGGGAGAGATTTTGTGCAGTGTAGGATGATTAGCAGCATTCCTGGCTTCTCCCCACTAAACACCAGTAGCACCTTTCTTGATGAATGAAAATCCGTTCTCAAAATGCTAGAAAATGGACAGCAAAGGAAAACAACAATAGTACAAAGCGAGAAAAAAGATAACAGAAGAAATTAAAGAAGTACAGGAGATGGAGTAACATGCACTCAACTATCCTGCCTTAATAATGTAGAAAACTGAACAAATTTTGAGAAATAATGGCTTCCAGACACTAGACAAGAGGCAGTGAAGTACTAAGCTCTCTGAGGAAGGAAGAACATTGTGAACTCCACAATCATACTGGCTTACTACCCGGAGACAGTTTCTAAACCACAGTCCAGGGAAGGGAAATCCATACAAAGCTTCACACTTTCATGCAGTTGAGGAGACAGGGATTGATGTTCTGGGGGTGAGGGGCAAGTCAAGCATAATTTGCAGAGTAGGATACCAGGGAGGAGGGAGCTACAGCAAGGGGGCTCTGGAGATCTGGGAAAGAGAATGAGCAGATCTTTGAGCAATGATCTGTGCCTCCTTAAGGGGAAACTACCAAAGCTGAGGAAACACCTATTGTAAAGAACTGGCATGATCATTTTCTGAAGCTCAAACAGGCAGGGGATGTCCATGTCCCCACAAAGTAGAAGGAAGAAACTTTTTAGTTCATGGGATGTCAGGTGGACGCTTCAGAAGGATGTCACCTCTGAAGTCAGGCTTAGTTAGCCCTACTCTAAAGCTTCCTCTGGACTTTAATAAACAAAGCTTAAAAGCAACCCTCAAAAGCACCCAACTGATTTCAAGTACTGAACTTTGTGCTGGAACAGAATCTAACACTATTTAAGTATTAAAATAAGTTCTAGTAACCAATGAACTAACATCCAAAATAAGCAAAACTCAATTAAAAATTAATTTTTATGCAAAGGAGAAGAAAAATATTACCCATAGTCAGGAGCAAAAGTAAGTCAGTAATGCCAGACACAGAAGTGACAGACATGAAGAAACAAGCAGACAGGGATATGTTCAAGCAGCTATTACAAATGTGTTCCCTACATTCAGGATGTAGAGGAGACCACACTGTGATGATGTGGAAAATGGGCCATACAAACGAGACTCAGAAGGACTTGTAGAGAAAAACACCATGTCTAAAATGAAAGATAAATGGATAGCTTCAAGAACAGATTAGACACTGCAGAATAAAAGGTCAGTGAAATTAAAGACATAGCAGTAGAAACTCGAACATGAAATACAGAGAGAAAATTAACAAATAAAGCATGAGTCAGCTGTGGGACAGTGTCGAGCAGTCTAACATACATGTAATTGGAATTCCAGGATAAAAAGGAGAGTGGGAAAAAATATTTTGGGAAATAATGGCCCAAATTGTTCCTAACTGAAGAAAATTATGAATCTTCACATCCCAAAAATTCAGCAAATGCCAAGCTGAGTAAAGATAAATAAAACCATGCACATCAACCACATTGTGGAAAAACAGTGATAAAGAGAAAATCCTAAAATAGTTAGAGAAAAAAAATTATGTACAGAGGAACACATGTAAAACTGACAGTAGGTTTTTTGTCAGAATCTGTGCAAGCCAGAATAAAATGAAAACACATTTTAAATTTTTAAAAAATCAACTCTGAATACTTTAACCAGAAATAACACATTTCAAAAATAAAGGCAAAACACACAAGGACATTTTCAGAAAAACCAAGCTGAGAAAATTCATTGCTAGCAGACATAAAGGAAGTTCTTTAGATAGAAAAAACTAAAGTATATGGAAATTTGAATTTCCACAATGAAATGGATTTGAGATCAACAGAAATGGTAAATATGTGGGTAAAAATAAAATACTATGTTTTGTTTTTAAGTTAAAGTATACTGACTGTTAAAGAAACAACCATTACAGGGCTTCCCTGGTGGCACAGTGGTTGAGAGTCTGCCTGCCAATGCAGGGGACACGGGTTTGTGCCCCGGTCCGGGAAGATCCCACATGCCGCGAAGCGGCTGGGCCCGTGAGCCATGGCCGCTGAGCCTGCGCGACTGGAGCCTGCGCATCCAGAGCCTGCGCATCCGGAGCCTGTGCTCCACAATGAGAGAGGCCACAACAGTGAGAGGCCCGCGTACAGCAAAAAAAAAAAAAAAGAAAAGAAAAGAAAGAAATAACCATTACAAGTAGTTAGAGGTTATAGCATATGTAGGAGTAAACTGTATAACAGTAACCCAGGGAATGTCAGGATGAAATGTCAGGGGATATGCTGTTGTAATTTTTACACCATTTGTGAAATGGTGTAATATACTGTAAACCCTAGAATTAAAGACATGTATTGTAAATCCTAGAGTGACCATGATAAAAGAAAGAAAGAGAGAGAGACACACAGAAAGGAAGGAAGGAAGGAAAGAGAGAAAGAAAGAAAGCTAATAGGCAGAGATAAAATTAAATTGTAAAGAGGAAAAAAATTACCTTAACTAATCCAAAACAAAGTAATGCAAAAGGAAAAGGAGGTGAAACAAATAGTAAATAAAGCTAGATTTTAAAGCTAGATTTAAACCAAATTATGTCAATTGTTATATTGACTCTAACTATATATAATTAAATTTAAAGTCAGCAATTTTTATTTGGATTAAAAAAATTAATACCCAACTTTACTCTGGCTACAAGAAAACCATGTTAAATAGAAATAGATAAAAGTTTAAGATGGGAAAATATATACTGCACAAAAAAGAGTTAAAGAAAACAGAAATATCTGTAATAATATCAAATGAAGTAGATTTCAGAAAAAGAAATTTTACCAGATAGATATTCCATGATGATAAAGAAGGTCAATTTATAAAATGACCTAGTAACGCAACTCAAATACATGAAGCAAAAACTGATGGAACTGAAAAGCAGATCCACAATCACTATCAGAGATTTAAACACTCCATTCTTAGTAACTGATAGAAAAGGTAGACAGAAAAAAAAAAGTGAAGATAAAGAAGATATAAAAAGAAGATATAAAAAAACATTATTGACTGACTTGACCTACTTGGTATAGTCCACACAACAATAGCAGAATAGGAATTCTTGTCAATTCACACAGAGGGTTCACCAAGGTAAATTGTATTCTGGGACATAAAATAAATCAATAAATTAAGAGAATTGAAATTATACGCAGAATACGCTCTGATTGCAAATGAATTAAGGTAGAAATCAGTAATGAAAGGTATCAGGTAAAGACTGAAGATGCACATACATGTTTAGGGTCTAGCAATATAGCACGTGGTTACTAAAGTTAAGTCATGATAAAGTTAAGTCTACCCCAGAAATGTAAAATTTGCTTAACTTTAGGAAATTGGTAAACATAACTAACTGTATCACAGTAGGAAAGTCATATACTCATCTAAACATAGGCAAAAAAAGAAAAAAGTTTGATGAAAAGAACTGAAAATTATCCTCAAATTAACAATAGATATCTATGAAAAGGTAAATCAAACAATATTTGAACTCTACACATTGGAGTTCCTAGCCAGCCAAATCAAAGAAACATAAAAATAGTATAAAACTTAGAAAGTGTTAAACAAATCTATTATTCTTGATAATATGATTATGCATGTTAAAAATCCAATTAAATCTGCAGTTAACTTACTGAAATTAAAAAATGAGTGTAGTAAGTTTTCTAGAAGTAAATATTATTATAAAATCATTAATTGTATTCTAAATATCAGTGAGAAGCAGAACATTTTTTAAAAGTTTAAGCTATCATTTAAAATTGCATCAAAATTATTAACTATTGAGTAATAAATCTAACAAAACATATTCAAGAACCCTGTGGCAAAACTAGTACGTGTATTGAGAGAAATTTTAAAATACCCAAATAGATAGAGAAATATACTATTATCTGGATTGGAAGGCTCAACATTTAAAGTTTTTTTAGACCTTTCTAAGTTGATTTACAGTTTCCATGTAATTTCAATCAATATCCTATCTGTGTATTTGTGGAAATTGAAAATTTCTTTATAAAATGGATGCAGAAACCAAAGAATCAGAAATAACCAAGACTATTCTTAGGAAGAAGGGAAGAATCAATATTCATTTGTAATAAAAACTCTCAGCAAATTAGATTTATGAGGGGACTTCCTCAACCTGATATTTAGCCATCTGTGATGAACTAAGGCTAAAGTAATGATGAAAGACAATTTTCTTTCTCTAAAATCAGGAACAAGACAAAAATGCCTGCTCTTACCACTTTTATTTTCCATCCAATGGAGGTAATGGCTATTGCAGCAGGGTAAGGAAGAGATGTAGAAATCATAAATATTGGAAAGGAAGAAACAAATCTATCTTTACATAGAGATGACCTAATATTTATAGAAAATCCTCAGGAATCTTCAAAACAACTACTAAAAGTAATAGTTGAATTTATTAAAGGCATAAGTTTATTGTTAATATACAAAAACCAATTGTATTTGTGCATATCAGAAGGCAACAATTGGAAAATGAAATTTCAAAAGATTCTGTTTACAATAGGGCCAAAATCAACATAGAATTTAGTGAAACACATGCACATTTTCTTCACTGACAACTAGAGTACATTGATGAATGAAATCAATTAAAGAAGACCTAAATAAATGGAAAGCAAACCAGGTTTATGGACTGAAAGACTTATTATTGTTAATATGTTAATGCTTCCCCAGTTGATCTATAGATACTTTCAATGCAAACTCCATCAAAATCTTAAGAGACACTTTTGAAGAAATTGGCAAGCTGATTATAAAATCAATATAAAACGGAAACCTAAAATAACTAAATCAATTTTGAATAAGAAGAATAAACTTGGAGGATTTATGCCACCTGATTTCAAGTCTTCCTATAAAGTTACAATAATCAGTACAAAAGGGAAAATGATAGATACAGATTAACAGAACATAAAAGAGAGTCCAGAAGTGGAGCCACCTAATATATTGCCATTTGATTTTTTTAATGTGCCAAAAAGGCATTTTAGTGAAGAAAAGGAAGTCTTAATATACTACTAAAACAACTGCATATCCTATGGGGAAAAAAATCAAGTTTTACTATATTAACATATACAAAAAATTAACCTTAAAATGGATAATAGGCCTCAATATAAAATTAAGATTGTAAAATTTTTAAATATTTAGATTTTCAAAATGCATTGTTAAGAAAATGAAACAGCAAGTTACACAATGGGAAAATATTCACAATCACATATATGATAAAGGATTTGTATCTATAATGTATAAAAACCTCTTAAAATCAGTCAATAACAAGACGAACAACCCAAGTGAAAAATGAACAAAAGATCTGAACAGACACGTCACAAAAAAAATAAGAATGGCTAAAAAATACATGAAAAGATGTTCAACATGCTGAGTCATTAGTGAAAAACAGTATATCCCCACAATGGCTAAAATTTAAAAGACTGAAAATTCCAGGTGTTGACAAGGATCCAGAACACTGGAACTCTCACACACTGCTGGTGGGATTGTGAAACATTACAGATACTTTGGAAACTCTTTAACACTGTTTAGAAGTTAAACACACACCTATCAAGTGTCCCAGCCATTCTACTCCTAGATATTTACCCAAGACAAATTTAAATGTATGTCCACACAATGACTTGAACATAAATAATCAAAGCAGCTTTATTCATAATTGCCAAAATGTGGAAACAAATGTTCACATGCATATGAAAGTATGAACAAATTGTGGCATAGTCATACAATGGAATAGTATTCAGCAATAAAAATCTACTGATACATGCAACAACATGAATGAATCTCAAAATCATTATACTGAATGAAAGTAGCCAGAAACAAAATATTACATACCAACTGATTCTATTTAAATAAACCTCTAAAAATACAAACCAATATAGAGTGACAAAAAGCAGATCATTTGTTGCCCTGGCCTGGGAACAGGGGGAGATATGAGTGCAAAGGGGCATGAGAAATACTTCTGCAAAATATAAATGCTCTGAATCTTGTCTGTTGTGTTTTCATGGATATACACAGCTATAATATCTCATCAAGTTGTATGCATTTATCGAATTTAGTTCATTGCAGTATATTATACCTGAATACAGTTTATTTTTTTAATAAAGGATATGATAAACAACTTTATGCCAGTCAATCTGGCAACTTAGCTAAGATGAGAAAAATTCCTTGAAAACACAACAAAACTGACATAATAAGAAAGTCTGAGGAGCCCTATACCTATTAAATAGTTTAATTGATTATTAAAACACTTTCTACAGAAAAAACTCCAGGGCTAGGTAGTTTTACTAATGAGAAGATCAGATATTTAAGGAAGAAATAATATCATTTTACCCAAATAATATATTTGAGGACAAAAGAAGCCTGTCACCAAAATATGAAAAAGATGTTACAACAAAAATTAGTCTGATATGAACAGACAAAAAAATCCTTAGCAAAATTTTACTAAATTGAATTTGGTAATATATAAAAAGGATGATACATCACAACTAAGTGGGGATTATTCCAGGATTGCAAGATTTGTTTAGCATTCAAAAATCAGTGACTGTAATTTACTATATATGTTCTCAAACCACCACAGAGTTAAATTAAAAATAAATAACTACAAGATGTCTAGGAAAGCATCAAATATTTTTAAATTAAACACCACAATTCTAAATAATCCATGGGTCAAAGAAGAAATCACAGGAGAAATTAGAAAATGTTTTAAACTGAATGATAAATTTGAAAATGAAACATATCAAATTTTGTATAAAGGAGTTAAAACTCTGCTAAGAAGAAAAAAATAGTCTTTTGTGTATATATTAGAAAACAAGAAAGGTCTAAAATTAATTACATACATTTCAATCTTAAAAAAATTATTAAGCCAAAAATCAGAAATGAGTAGAATAACATATATTTGTAAGTTTTAATTTAATTAGTAGGAGTATACACACACACACACACACACACACACACACACAAAATGTAAATTTCCAAGACAATAGAGGAAAGTGGGAAAGCATTAAATCTGGTGGATCCAAGACGCAGAATGAGAGAAAAAGAAAGCATGGTGAATATAAAACATTAGCAATTTTCATTTACATCTTATCTTTTTAAACTTATTATTCACCCCTTCTAGGATGATGGAGAACCACTTTTACAATCAAACAAGAAATATAATGCAAAAGACTCATTTTACAAGTCCTCTACACAAAAGTAAGCATTTTTCCTGAGTAGAATTTGATTTAAGAATGTATTTCTTTTTTCTTTAATAACACATCTCCTTTGTGTCCACAATATCCTGGATCCTGTGAGGAATTCAAAGACTATCAGACACAATTCTTTACTTACTTACATTGATTGCTAAAATAAACAGTTAAAGGAAGAAAACCTGTATTTAATAGAAAAATAAAACCAAAACAGAAAGGAAAGGCTCAGAGAGAGAGGACGAGATAAGGATGTCCAGCATCATAGAAAATGAGAGCAGAGAAGTTTGAAGAACTTTTTTACTCAGTTGAAAATCATATAAGGTATCTTTATGTGTCCATGCCCTAGGCTGTGAGATTCACCAGTGAATAAAAGACTCCTCCAATGAGCACTCACTCTAAAGGGAGACGGACGATAAGCCACAAACGTAATAAATAAATAGATCATATCTTAGAAGGTGATGAGTCAATGAAAAAATAGCAGAGAAAAAATAGAACAGGATAAGAATATCAAGAGTGTCCTGTGTGGAGTAACAGGCTTCCAGAATAACTAGGAGGTCTGGGTAGGCCTCCTTGAGCGATGAGATTTGAGCAGGAACTTGGAAGTGAGTGATGTGCAGATATCTGGATTGACTACTTCCCAGTCAAAGGGAACGTAGAGCAAAAGCCCTGTGTCAGAAGTGTGATTGAGGTGTCAAGGAAGAGCAAAGGCCGGGGGTCTACAGTGCAGTAAGAGAGGGGTAGCAAAAGAAGAGGTCAGGGAGTACCCAGGAACCAGATCTTGCTGGGCACTTGCAGAGACTGTAAACAGTAGGGTGTTAGCAGTGAAGTGGCCAGATCAGACTTGTGTGTCAAAGTAGTCATGGTGGCTGCTGGGTTCAAAGTGGACCGGGTGAGGGGAGAAGCTGGGAGACCAGGCAGAAGGTTGCTGCTGTCATCTAGGTCAGAGATAATGGCGTTTTGGAGGAGTGTGGTAGGAAGTTGTAACAGTTGCTGGCCTCTGGATACATTTTGAGAGCAGAGTCAACACAGTTTCCAGACTGGAGATTGTGAGCCTGAAAGAAAGAGGCATGGAGAATGATTCCAAGGTTTAGGGCTCTGCAGCTGGATGGACTGAAGCCATCACTTATCAAGATGAAGGCCGGTGGAGCAGGTTTGGAGGGAAAGATCAGAGGCCAGTTTTAGATGTGCTGAATATAAAGATGCTCATTAGACATCCATGTGGATGCGTCAAGTAGGCAACGGGGTCTGTGGGTCTGCAGTCTGGGGGAGAGGTCTGGGCTGGAGGAGCAAGTCTGGGTGTCATGGCTTATGGGCAGTGATGTCAAACACCAGCACTGGATGAGCCAGAGGAGAACAGAGCTTGAGTCCTGGCATCTGTACATCAAGAAAGAGGAGAAAAAGGGGGGTGGTGCCAGCACAAGGGACTGAGAGGAGGGAACCAATGGGGGGTTGGGGGGAGGAAATGCAGAGACCTAGTGCTTGGGTGGCAAACTAAGAAAGTGCTTTAGGGGGCAGGGGGGTGAACATCATGTGAATGTTACTGACTCCTCGGTGGCAGGTAATCAAGATCAGAGGTCTAACTTCGACCATCAGTGGCTGAGTGACCTTAAGCAAACAAATTCAGTTTTCTAAGCCATAGCTTATTTATTTATAAATTAATGTTCTTCTTGCCCTGCTGCAAAGCTCAAATGCATTTGTTTTCAGTAAAGTGTAAGATGCATATCCGTGTATGCATTCGTTTTCTAGTGAGATGCATATCCGTGTATGCATTCGTTTTCTAGTGAGATGCATATCCGTGTATGCATTCGTTTTCTAGTGAGATGCATATCCGTGTATGCATTCGTTTTCTAGTGAGATGCATATCCGTGTATGCATTCGTTTTCTAGTGAGATGCATATCCGTGTATGCATTCGTTTTCTAGTGAGATGCATATCCGTGTATGCATTCGTTTTCTAGTGAGATGCATATCCGTGTATGCATTCGTTTTCTAGTGAGATGCATATCCGTGTATGCATTCGTTTTCTAGTGAGATGCATATCCGTGTATGCATTCGTTTTCTAGTGAGATGCATATCCGTGTATGCATTCGTTTTCTAGTGCTGTGTAACAGATTACCACAATATGGCAGCTTTACACCATGCCCATTTGGTAGCTCACGTTTGCGTAAGACAGAAGTGCTGGCAAGTGCCCACTGAGTTCAATGCTCAGGGTTTCTCAGGCTGGAATCAAGATGTCAGCAGCAGCTGAGTCCCAGTCTCCCAGGATCCTTCGGATTGTTGGCAGAATTCAGCTCAGCGCAGCTCTAGGACTCTCAGGATTTGTTTAAGGATAACTGAAGAGTGTCTGCTGCTGTTTTCTTGCTTCTTTTTAGGGGTCACCTGTTTAGGTCAGAACCACTTAGGATAATCTGCCTTTTATTTATTTTTTTTTTGAGTAACTCAAATTCAACTGATTAGGGACCTTAATTATCTGTGCACAATCCCTTTTTGCCATATAAAGTTGCCATATAAACTATCATAGGCGTGATACCCTACCATATACATTTGCTCTGCCCACACTTGAGGGGAGGTGACTACATACAGTATGTACGCCAGGGGCAGGAATCTTGGGGGGCAATTTAGAATTCTTCCTACCACAGAATATGCTACTGTTAAGAACTATGCCAACTGAATATGTATTTTTCATAAAATGTATTATTTAATAATTTCATAGGGCTTATGAAATGGTTCCTTGGGACAAGATGCTACCACCAAAACTTGATCCAGAAGAAACAACAGTGGAAAAAGCTGCTGACCCTATCTCACAGTGTTTTACACTGAAAAGATATGAAGGATTGCCAGCAATAACTCAGGTCAGTGATCACCTCTCATAATGAAGTTTTTTAATACATCAAAGTACACAAAACTAAAAAGGAAATCAATTATATTGAAATACAGTTCTAAACATGGACTCCCAAGAGGTTTGTGAACTACAGGTTAAGAAGCCCACAGTATCTTGAAAAACTTCAGCTTTTACAGAGAAAAATGATAATTAGAGAGGAAAAATACAGTTTTAATATAAAATCTCAGCACAGGATTTGTGCACAGAAATTAAAACCAATTAAAGGACCAAAAATGTGTCTGGATTCCTATAACTATTTTTAAGAATCTCTCAACTCCTTTAAAATATTTTTATACCTTGTGAAAATTGGTCTTTTATTACATATTGTTTAGTGTTGAATTATACTTGTATCCAAAGTCCTTCCTGGCGAGATGATGGTCTAAGATGACAGCTCTGGGTGGGGGAGACTAGCCTGGGGCTGTGGAGCATGGGCTAAGGGGGAGCCAAGAAAGCACAGTCTTGGGATGAAAATCCAAACCAGACCTTTCACAAGGGCTTCAGCCCAAAGGAGGTGGCTAACGAGGCAGATTCCAGCTGTGAGAAAACAAACTGACCCTGAGGGTCTGCAAGCAGAGCAGAGATCAGGAGTGGCTCTGGAGCAACCCCCGGAGTGACTAAGGGTGCTCGGGAAGTGCTTTCCATTGGGTGACTGGGGCTCTTGCCTGTGATACGAGAGGACTGAAGCTTGTATACTAGAAATTACAGTAACTTAGAACATATATACTAGAGATTACAGTAATTGGAACTTAAATACTAGAAATTACACTAACTTGGTTAAATACTTGTCATTCATTTTGATGGTGATTTTAGATGGTTGGTGGACTATGGGACAGATTTCAAACAAGATCTTTCTTGGCACCAGTCAAACCAGTCAATTTGTAAGTTTTATCTCCTAATGTTCTCATCAGTAGACCTTTTGCCGTCACATTTTATCATAAGAATCAGAGGCTCTAGCCCATGGGTGAGGGGCATGTCCTCCGGAGAGCATCCCAGAGGCCCTCAGACTTCGTCCCTGTGGCTGGAAAGAGAACACAAATCCCAGTTCAGTCACTCAGTGTTGCCAGCTTTCTCTTGTTTTCTCTTAACCCTTCTTAAAATTTAGACTATCAAATATACCACAACCATTTAAAAATAAAGAGTGTTTTATATGTCACTTGATATGAAGAATTATAATGTTGTAAAATGCATGGACTTCAAGGGATTATGAATTATTTTCTATCAACTTTTGTATCATATAGTTATTTTGAGTTCTATTAATGCTAGAAACAATGATTTATTACTAATCTTTCCACATAGGTAATTTTGTGCATTTAGTCTATAAAGTTTGGTGTTTCTGTCTTTGAAAATGTCACTATTTTGTCTCTTTTTTCTTCTTTTGACCCACAATACAGCCATCATCTCTGTTTTTATTTTTTAAATTTATCTTTGAATAATTCCTATATAAAAATGTAAAATAAAAATATGATATAATCTGCGTGTCTACTTCCCAACTATAAAAACAAACCGTTACTAACACCACAGAAGCCCCGACGTACTTCTCTCTAAGCACATGTGCCTTCCTAAGGGATGACCATTATTCCAGCTGTGAAGTTTCACATTTTCATGCACCCTTAAAACATGTGTGTTATTCTTTTTTTGTTTGTTTGTTTGTTTGTTTGTTTGTTTTTGCGGTACGCGGGCCTCTCCGGTTGCGGAGCACAGGCTCCGGACGCGCAGGCTCAGCGGCCATGGCTCGCGGGCCCAGCCGCTCCGCGGCATGTGGGATCCTCCCGGACCGGGGCGCGAACCCGTGTCCCCTGCATCGGCAGGCGGACTCCCAACCACGGCGCCACCAGGGAAGCCCCATGTGTGTTATTCTTAACCAAGATGTGGAATTCTGCTCCATGTTTACAAGTGGTAAATAAGTGTTCCATGTTTATAAGTGGTATCAAATGTATATTCATACAACTTAACATTTTTGTTCAGTACTGTGTTTGTGAGACTCATGCTGGCATCTCTAGGTGTTCATTTTCTCTGACGCATAGTCTTCCATTGAATCGTTATACCACAATTTATTCATCTGTTCTCATAACTTAATTTTTTGTCTTATTTCTGTTGGAGTTGGAAACAATATCCCCATATCTTTATAAAGTATAAAGCTATTTCTGGGTTTTATATAGACATCCTTACGTGTACAATTGCTACATCAAGAGGTGTAAACTTCTTTATGTTCTAAATATTGCTACATTATTCTCCAAATGAGTTTTACCAATGGACCAACCATCAGCAATGCTTGAATTCCCACTACTGAACTTTGTGGCCAGCATTTGGAATTTTCAAATTAGAAAAATTCTAATTTTAGAAGCATGAAATTGTACTTCATTATAATTTTAACATTTACCTGGTTACTAATAACCACTTTTTTTGTAAGTTGTAACTTACTGCATGTTCACATGTATAACTTACTTGTTCATATATTTTGTCTTTTACTGATTGATTATACAAATTTTTAAGTCTATTATTCTGGATTAAAATCCTTTATTGGCAATATGCATATCTCCTTCTAGGCTGTGACTTTTCTATTTTATAGTGCCCTTTGCTGAACTGAAGTTCAAAGTTTTAATATAACTGAATTCATCAATATTTACCTCCATACCTTGTTATATTTGTGGAATTTTTAATAGATCTTTCTCTATCCAGAAGTAAAAAGGATATTATCCTTCATTTACTTTTTTTCCTAAAAATAATTAAAGATTTTTCTTTTCATATTTATCTCTTTAAAACATTTGAAGTCGATTCTCACTTATGATCTGAGCCAGGGACCCATTTCTCAGCATGGCTCGGCAGTTGTCCTGTCCCAGTTTAGTGAGTAGACTGCTGAGCAGACTAATGAGTGATTTGTAGCCTGCAACCCATTAGTGGAGAGTCACAACCAGCATTTTGTGAAAATTAAATAGAATAGAAAACATAAGAATGAATCACATGGAACTTTAAACAGATATGTGTATTTTTTTTTTTTTTTTTTTTTTTTGCGTTATGTGGGCATCTCACTGTCGTGGCCTCTCTCGTCATGGAGCACAGGCTCCGGACGTGCTGGCTCAGTGGCCATGGCTCACGGGCCCAGCCGCTCCGCGGCATGTGGGATCTTCCCGGACCGGGGCACGAACCCGTGTCCCCTGCATCGGCAGGTGGACTCTCAACCACTGCGCCACCAGGGAAGCCCCAGATATGTGTATTTTGCAACATATACTGTGGCCGGTTATGAAGAATAGTGTGAGACAGACAGATAATGCGTAAGAAGAATGCATGCGTCCACAGTGAGATAATCCCATCTTTTGTTCCCTGGAGTTTCATATGATGTTCTGGTTTGATGATGGTCAATTTGATCATCGCCTCAATGGGAGGGTTTTTAATCTTGTACATTTAATTTTATATTTACCTAATCCATCATTAATTGCAAAGCAAAGTATGGGAGATTTTAGGCCTTAGTCAGCAAAATTAATAAGTTATTAATAAATTTAAGTTATGGAAAAATAATATCAAAGGTGACATTTTCCAAATGTTTAACAATTGTATGTAGCACTTCAATAAAACCAGCATAAATTGCCCTTTAAAGAAGGATTTTTTTGGAGGACCTTCAAGATGGCAGAGGAGTAAGACTTCCTCCCCACAAATACATCAAAAATATATCTACATGTGGAACAACTCCTACAGAACACCTACTGAATGCTGGCAGAAGAACTCAAACCTCCCAAAAGGCAAGAAACTCCCCACATACCTTTTCTCTTTTGCCCTACCCACGTACCTGGATAGGACAAAAGAAAAAGCAAAGACAAAAGAATAGGGACGGGATCCGCACCACTGGGAGGGAGCTGTGAAGGAGGAAAAGTTTCCACACACTAGGAAGCCCCTTCACTTGTGGAGACAGAGGGTGGGCAGCAGGGGGAAGCTTTGGAGCCATGGAGGAGAGCGCAGCAACAGGGGTGCAGAGGGCAAAGTGGAGAGACTCCCACACAGAGGATCGGTGCCGACCAGCACTCACCAGCCTGAGAGGCTTGTCTGCTCACCTGCCGGGGCTGGTGGGGGCTGGGAGCTGAGGCTTGAGCTTCAGAAGTCAGACCCCGGGGAGAGGACTGGGTTTGGCTGCGTGAACACAGCCTGAAGGGGGCTAGTGCACCACAGCCAGCCAGGAGGGAGTCTGGGGAAAAGTCTGGAACTG
The DNA here is from genome assembly GCF_011762595.2 of Tursiops truncatus. NCBI lineage: Eukaryota > Metazoa > Chordata > Mammalia > Artiodactyla > Delphinidae > Tursiops > Tursiops truncatus. Next base: position 2,188,355 of record NC_047042.1, read on the forward strand.
CCTAAGAGTCAATTTTTTCAGGGTGCATGAGGAGAGGGGCTTCAGAACACCACCTAGATGAGCTCCAGAGACAGGCACGAATCACGGCTATCAGTGCAGACACCAGAGACGGGCATGAAACGCTAAGACCGCTGCTACAGCCACCAAGAAGCCTGTGTGCAAGCACAGGTCACTATCCACATCTCCCCTCCTGGGAGCCTGTGCGGCCCATCACTGCCAGAGTCTCATAATACAGGGACAATTTCCCCCGAAGAACACATGGCATGCCTCAGGCTGTTGCAACGTCACGCTGGCCTCTGCCACCGCAGGCTCGCCCCGCATTACGTACCCATCCCTCCCCCTGGCCTGAGTGATCCAGAGCCCCCTAATCAGCCGCTCCTTTAACCCCCTCCTGTCTGGGCAAAGAAAAGATGCCAGAGGGCAACCTACATGCAGAGGAGGGGCCAAATCCAAAGCTGAACCCCAAGAGCTGTGCGAACAAAGAAGGGAAAGGGAAATCTCTCCCAGCAGCCTCAGGAGCAGCTGATTAAATCTCCACAATCGACTTGAGGTACCCTGCATCTGTGGAATACCTGAATAGACAATGAATCATCCCAGAATTGAGGTGGTAGACTTTGGGAGCAACAGTAGACTTGGGGTTTGCTGTCTGCAACTCTTTTCTTTCTGACTTTTACGTTTATCTCAGTATAGTTCTTAGCACTTGTTATCATTGGTGGATTTGTTTATTGGTTTGGATGCTCTCTTCATTTTTTAAATTACTTTTAAAATTTTTTATTATTTTTTAAATAATATTTTATTTTTATTATTTTTTCATCTCTCTTTTTTTTCTCCCTTTTCTTCTGAGCCGTGTGGCTGACAGGGTCTTGATGATCTGGCTGGCTATCAGGCCTGGGCCTCTGAGGTGGGAGAGCTGAGTTCAGGACATTGGACCACCAGAGACCTCCCAGCCCCATGTAATATCAATCAGTGAGAGCTCTCACAGAGATCTCCATCTCAATGCTAAGAACAGCTCCACTCAATCACCAGCAAGCTCCAGTGCTGGACACCCCATGCCAAACAAGTAGCAAGATAGGAACACAAACCCATCCATTAGCATAGAGGGTGCCTAAAATGATAATAAATTCACAGACACCCCAAAACACACTACTGGACACAGTTCTGCCCATCAGAAAGACAAGATCCAGCCTCATCCACCAGAACACAGTCACCAGTCCCCTCCACCAGGAAGCCTACACAATCCACTGAACCAACCTCACCCACTGGGGGTGGACACCAAAAACAATGGGAACTATGAACCTGAAGCCTGCAAAAAGGAGACCCCAACCACAGTAAGTTAAGCAAAATGAGAAGACAGAGAAATACACAGCAGATAAAGGAGCAAAGTAAAAACCCACAAGACCAAACAAATGAAGAGGAAATAGGCAGTCTACCTGAAAAACAATTCAGAGTGATGATAGTAAAGATATTCCAAAATTCTGGAAATAGAATGGAGAAAATACAAGAAACATTTAACAAGGACCTAGAAGAACGAAAGAGCAAACAAATAATTATGAGAAACTCAATAAGTGAAATTAAAAATTCTCTAGAAGGAATCAATAGCAGAATAACTGAGGCAGAAGAACCGATAAGTGACCTGGAAGATAAAATGGAAATAACTACCTCAGAGCAGAATAAAGAAAAAAGAATGAAAATAATTGAAGACAGTCTCAGAGACCTCTGGGACAACATTAAACACAGCAACATTCCAATTATAGGGTCCCAGAAGAACAATAGAAAAAGAAAGACACTGAGAAAATATTTGAAGGAATTGTAGTTGAAAGCTTCCCTAATATGGGAAAGGAAATAGTCTATCAAGTCCAGTAAACACAGAGAATCCCATACAGGATAAATCCAAAGAGAAACATAATAAAACACACATTAATCAAACTATCAAAAATTAAATACACAGAAAAAATATTAAAAGAAGCAACGGAAAAACAGCAAATAACATACAAGGGAATCACCATAAGGTTAACAGCTGATCTTTCATCAGAAAATCTGCAAGCCAGAAGGGACTGGCAGGACATATTTAAAATGATGAAAGGGGAAAACCTACAACCAAGATTACTCTACCCAGCAAGGATCTCATTCAGATTTGACAGAGAAATTAAAACCTTTAAAGGCAATTATCTTTACAGTAAAGAGAATTCAGCACCACCAAATCAGATTTACAACAGATGCTAAGGGAACTTCTCTAGGCAGGAAATACAAGAGAAGGAAAAGACCTACAAAAACAAACCCAAAACAATCAAAAAAATGGTAAAAGGAACATACATATCGATAATTATCTTAAATGTAAATGGATTAAATGCTCCAAATAAAAGACACAGACTGGCTGAATGGATACAAAAACAAGACCCATATATATGCTGTCTACAAGAGACCCACTTCAGACCTAGGGACACATACAGACCAAAAGTGAGGGGATGGAAAAAGATATTCCATGTACATGGAAATCAAAAGAAATCTGGAGTAGCAATACTTATATCAGACAAAATAGACTTTAAAATGAAGACTATTACAAGAGACAAAGAAAGACACTACATAATGATCAAGCGATCAATCCAAGAAGAAGATATAACAATTGTAAATATTTATGCACCCAAAATAAGAGAACTTCAATACATAAGCCAAATGCTAACAGTTGTAAAAGGGGAAATCAACAGTAATACAATAATAGTAGGGGACTTTAACACCCTACTTTCACCAGTGGACAGATCATCCAAAATGAAAATAAATAAGGAAACACAAGCTTTAAAGGACACATTAAACAAGATGGACTTAATTGATATTTATAGGACATTCCATCCAAAATCAACAGAATACACTTTCTTCTCAAATGCTCATGGAACATTCTGAAGGATAGATCATATCTTGTGTCACAAATCAAGCCTTGGTAAATTTAAGAAAATGAAAATTTATCAAGTACCTTTTCTTACCACAACACTATGAGACTAGATATCAATTACAGGAAAAATACTGTAAAAAGTACAAGCACATGGAGAGCTAAACAATATGGTACTAAATAACCAAGAGATCATTGAGGAAATCAAAGAGGAAATAAAAGAATACCTAGAAACAACTGACAATCAGAACACAGCAAGCCAAAACCTATGGGATGCAGCAAAAGCAGTTCTAAGAGGGAAGTTTATAGCAATACAATCCTCCCTCAAGAAACAAGAAACATCTCAAATAAACAACCTAACCTTACACCTAAAGCAATTAGAGAAAGAAAGAAAGAAAAAAAACCCAAAGTTAGCAGTAGGAAAGAAATCATAAAGAACAGATCAGAAAGATATGAAAAACAAATGAAGGAAACAATAGTAAAGATCAATAAAACTAAAAGTGGTTCTTTGAGAAGATAAACAAAATTGATAAACCATTAGCCAGACTTATCAAGAAAAAAGGGAGAAGACTCAAATCAATAGAATTAGAAATGAAAAAGGAGAAGTAACAACTGACACTGCAGAAGTACAGGGATCATGAGAGATTACTACAAGCAACTCTATGCCAATAAAATGGACAACCTGGAAGAAATGGACAAATTCTTAGAAAAACACAACCTTCCAAGACTGAACCAGGAAGAAATAGAAAATATGAACAGACCAATCACAAGCACTGAAATTGAAACTGTGATTAAAAATCTTCCAACAAACAAAAGCCCAGGACCAGATGGCTTCTCAGGGGAATTCTATCAAACATTTAGAGAAGAGCTAACACCTATCCTTCTCAAACTCTTCCCAAATATAGCACAGGGAGGAACACTCCCAAGCTCATTCTACGAGGCCACCATCACCCTGATACCAAAACTAGAAAAAGATGTCACAAAAAAAGAAAACTATAGGCCAGTAATACTGATGAACATAAATGCAAAAGTCCTCAACAAAATACTAGCAAACACAATCAAACAGCACATTAAAAGGATCATACACCATGATCAAGTGGAGTTTATCCCAGGAATGCAAGGATTCTTCAATATACCCAAATCAATCAACGTGATACACCATATTGACAAATTGAAGGAGAAAAACCATATGATCATCTCAACAGATGCAGAAAAAGTTTTTGACAAAATTCAACACCCAGGTTTCCCTGGTGGAGCAGTGGTTGAGAGTCTGCCTGCCGATGCAGGGGACACGGGTTTGTGCCCCAGTCCGGGAAGATCCCACATGCCGCGGAGCAGCTAGGCCTGTGAGCCATGGCCACTGAGCCTGCAGGTCCAGAGCCTGTGCTCTGCAACGGGAGAGGCCACAGCAGTGAGAGGCCCACGTACCGCAAAAAAAAAAAAAAAATTCAACACCCATTAATGATAAAACCCTCCAGAAAGTAGGCATAGAGGGAACTTATCTCAACATAATAAAGGCCATATATGACAAACCCACAGCCAACATTGCTCTCAATGGTGAACAATTGAAACCATTTCCACTAAGATCAGGAACAAGACAAGGCTGTCCATTCTCACCTCTATTATTCAACTTAGTTTTGGAAGTTTTAGCCACAGCAATCAGAGAAGAAAAATAAATAAAAGGAATCCAAGTTGGAAAAGGAGAAGAAAACTGTCACTGTTTGCAGATAACATGTTACTATACATACAGAATCCTAAAGATGGTACCAGAAAACTACTAGAGCTAATCAATGAATTTGGTAAAGTTGTAGGATACAAAATTAATGCACAGAAATCTCTTGCATTCCTATACGCTAATGATGAAAAATCTGAAAGAGTAATTAGGAAACACTCCTATTTATCATTGCAACAAAAAGAATAAAATACCTAGACATAAACCTGCCTAAGGAGAAAGAAGACCTCTATGCAGAAAGCTATAAGACACTAATGAAAGAAATTAAAGATGATACAAACAGATGGAAAGATATAGCATGTTCTTGGATTGGAAGAATCAACATTGTGAAAATGACTATGTTACCCAAAACAATCTACAGATTCAATGCAATCCCGATCAAACTACCAATGGCATTTTTCACAGAACAAGAACAAAAAAGTTCACAATTTGTATGGAAACACAAAAGACTCTGAATAGCCAAAACAATCTTGAGAAAGAAAAACGAGCTGGAGGAATCAGGCTCCCTGACTTCAGACTATACTACAAAGCTACAGTAATCAAGACAGTATGATACTGGCACAAAAACAGAAATATAGATCAATGGAACAGGATAGAAAGGCCAGAGATAAACCCATGCACATATGATCACCTTGTCTTTGATAAAGGAGGCAAGAATATACAATGGAGAAAAGACAGCCTCTTCCATAAGTGGTGCTGGCAATACTGGACAGCTACATGTAAAAGAATGAAATCAGAACACTCCCTAACACCATAAACAAAAATGAACTCAAAATGGATTAACGACCTTAATGTAAGGCCAGACACTATAAAACTCTTAGACGAAAACATAGGCAGAACACTCTATGACATAAATCATAGCAAGATCCTTTTTGACTCACCTCCTAGAGTACGGGAAATTGAAACAAACAAATGGGACCTAATGAAACTTAAAAACTTTTGCATAGCAAAAGAAACCGTAAACAAGACGAAATGACAGCCCTCAGAATTGGAGAAAATATTTGCAAATGAAGCAACTGACAAAGGATTAATCTCCAAAATATACAAGCAGCTCAATAACAAAAAAACAAAGAACCCAATCCAAAAATGGACAGAAGACCTCAATAGACATTTCTACAAAGAAGACATACAGATTGCCAACAAACACATGAAAGGATGCTCAACATCACTAATCATTAGAGAAATGCAAATCAAAACTACAATGAGGTATCACCTCACACCGGTCAGAATGGCCATCATCAAAAAATCTGCAAACAGTAAATGCTGGAGAGGGTGTGGAGTAAAGGGAACCCTCTTGCACTGTTCATGGGAATGTAAATTGACACAGCCACTCTGGAGAACAGTATGGAGGTTCCTTAAAAAACTAAAAGTACAACTACCATACTACCCAGCAATCCCACTACTGGGCATATATGCTGAGAAAACCATAATTCAAAAAGAGACCTGTACCACAATGTTCATTGCAGCACTATTTACAATAGCCAGGACATGGAAGCAACCTAAGTGTCCATTGACAGATGAATGGATAAAGATGTGGCACATATATACAATGGAATATTACTCAGCCATAAAAAGAAACGAAATTGAGTTATTAGTTGTGAGGTGGATGGACCTAGAATCTCTCATACAGAGTGAAGTAAGTCAGAAACAGAAAAACAAATACCATATGCTAACAGATATATATGGAATCTTAAAAAAAAATGGTTCTAAGGAACCTAGGGGCAGCAGATGTAGAGAATGGACTTGAGGACACGGGGAGCAGGAAGGGTATGCTGGGACGAAGTGAGACAGTAGCACTGACATATGTACACTACCAAATGTAAAATAGATAGCTAGTGGGAAGCAGCTGGGAGCACAGGGAGATCAGCTCGGTGCTTTGTGACCACCTAGAGGGGTGGGATAGGGAGGAAGATGCAAGAGGGAGGGGATATGGGGATATATATATACATATAGCTGATTCACTTTGTTATACAGCAGAAACTAACACAACATTGTAAAGCAATTATACTCCAATAAAGATGTTAAAAAAAGGATTTTTTTAAATTTTTAGAATAAAAAAGTGTAGTTAAGTGGAAATATGCAAAATCATAATCAAGTTTAAATGTTGAATCTGGAATTGCAAGTAATGACAGTATTGAGAAAAATATTGAGTCGTGTCAGCAAACTGATTTTACTGAGCCATATTCTAAAATCAGTATTTAAAGTTTTGATAAAGATTATTTAAAAGATGGTTTAACCAAAGGTATAAAACACCCCAATAAAAATAATAGATTCCAATGTATAAATTGAATGGTAATAATTTAAATCAAAGATTAAAACATTCAAAATATAAGTTCCTTATAAACACAGCAAGCTGGAATAGTTGATAATCCCATTCAAATATCTTTTAAAAGAATAAAGATGTAAATTGCTGGTGCTAACTCTTAATATTACATGAGTGCTAATAAAAAAACTTTATTAGCGAGAATTCCCTGGCAGTCCAGTGGTTGGAACTCGACCTAACCACTGCCATGGTGGTTAGGTTAGGCCCTTTCACTGCCATGGGCCCAGGTTCAATCTCTGGTTGAGGAACTAAGATTCCACAAGCCACGTGTCACAGCCAAAAAAAAAGAAAAGAAAAGAAAAGAAAAACTTTATTAGCATCTTTCTATTTACATGTCATGTGGTAAAATGGCAAATAGCTCACCCAGTTTCTATGCATCCATTGCATTTATTGTTTTAATGATGAATCATCTACTGAACTAAAAGCTGTAAGTCCTAGTCAGTTCTGCCATATCTCAGAACTCCTGCGGGATCCACTCACCTTGGAGCCTTCCCCTAGGAAATGCTGCTCCCATTAGCAAGAAAAACCTATATGTGAATGCTCATAACAGCTCTAATCATAATCTTCAAAACCTAGAAACAACCAAGATTGCTTTCAACAGGTGAATGGAAAAACACATATTGGATAAAGATACTAGAGTAGAGCTACACAATGAAAAAGAACAAATGCAACACACAACAATATGGATGAATCTAAAAAGCATTTTGCTCAATGAAAACAGCCAGATCCAAAAGATCTCATACTGCATGATTCCTTTTTTTTTTTTTTTTTTTTTTGCGGTACGCGGGCCTCTCACTGTTGTGGCCTTTCCCGTTACGGAGCACAGGCCCTGGATGCGCAGGCTCAGCGGCCATGGCTCACGGGCCCAGCCGCTCCGTGGCATGTGGGATCCTCCCGGACCGGGGCACGAACCCGTGTCCCCTGCATCGGCAAGTGGACTCTCAACCACTGCGCCACCAGGGAAGCCCTGCATGATTCCTTTTATATGACATTCTAGAAAAGGCAAAACTACAAGGGTAGGAGTAGATCAGTGGCTACCAGGATTTGGGAGAGGGGGACAGCATTGAAGACAAAGAGCCTGTAAACAAACATTAGGACGATGGAACAGTTCTATATGGTTCTGTGGTGCTGGCCACATGACAGTATTTCTCAAACCCATAGAACTCTATGTACACCATAGAGAACAAACTGTACTGAATGCAAAGTAAAAAATAGAGAAAGAGAGAGAAAGGTATACCAGGGTGGTGGGAAAATCCAGGATGGAATTCAGAAGGTAACAAGTGAATCTGTATTACAAACAAATGACATAACTACATTTAAGTGGATGGGGAAAACAGGAGTGATCCTAAATTTGGACCTTCATACACTTGGAAATAGTATTTTGACACAGAACTGTAAGGCTAATGACAAAAAGAACTGTATGTAAGTACTATCTGCACTCTACTTGGTAAATGTGTTTCTCACCAAGAAGCAGGTTGGCAATTCTAAACTTCTTACATGTATACTCCATGTAAGAACATGTAGTGTGACTTGTGCCTTTTTGTCACATTTTGTTACATGTGACAAAAAGTAAATCTTTGGCAGATGGTGAGAGGCAGGTCTCACACTGTCAGAGAAGGCGGAGAATGAGCCCCGTGGTGCTGATTAGACTTGGGGGCCTCCACGAACTCATGTTTACAGGCACACTTCGTTTTGTTGTGCTTCACAGGTTCTGTGTTTTTTACAAATGGAAGGTTTGTGGCAACCCTGCCTCGAGCAAGTTTATCGGGGCCGTTTTTCCAACAGCATTTGCTCACTTTGCATCTCTGTGTCACATTTTGGTCATTCTCACAATATTTCAAACTTTTTCATTATTATTATATTTGTAACGGTGGTCTGTGATCAGTGATCTTTAATGTTACCAGTGCAACAAGATTTCAGCTTGCTGAAGACTTAGATTACGGTTAGCATTTTTTAGCAGTAAAGTATTTTTAAATTAAGGTATGGACATTTTTAGACATAATGCCATTGTACATTAATAGACTACAGGTTAGTATAAACATAATTTTTATATGCACTGGGAAATCAAAAAATTTGTGTTACTCGCTTTACTGTGGTATTCACTTTTATTGCTGTGATCTGGAACCGAACCCATAATATCTCTGAGGTATCTCTTTATATATATATATATATATATATATATATATATATATATATATAGCAGAAAGTGAATACAGAAATATATGTAGGTATATGGATACACACGGGTTCAAATGCACCCAGATATTCCTAGCTCTGTCCGCTGGGAGGGCCTAGAAGCAGGGACACACAAGCAGCCAGAAGCATGTCTAGCTCCAAAATGTTGGTTTAAAATGCCACTCTCCAATAAAAGACATTGTGAGATCCTTGGAAAAATGGCTGATTCTAGGATTGGAGCAGGGAAAGTACACAATAAACCCAAGCTCCTCTAAGCGCCCTAAGTAACTGCAATCTTGTGTACGTCACTGAACTCCTTTGGGCCACAGTCGCTTCCTCTCCACCATGGAGAGTTACACTAAATGGTCAGTAAGAGCCAGTCAAATGTGGACCCTCTGTGTGTCTAAGAAAATGAGAGGTCAGCTTTGCCACATATGACATGTCTAACCATTGAGGACAAAAACAGCAAAGAAAAACCCAGGAGAAGAGGCTTTGGAGCTAAATCGTAAGAGTCAACAAGGACTTACGTGTTCTTGGCTGTTTGGAGTGAATTTGTTCTGTGCTTGATTTTCATCACTTAAAAACTACATCTTTAAATCTTTTCTGCTTAAAATTACCAACTTTTGGAAGCCCATTTCTATGGGATATCTCTGAAGACTTTTTACTCTAATCGTGATGTTTATTAATGTCGATAACTCAGTTGCCTATGTTTTCTCTTTTTCTAAGTGTGAGTCCAAGTTCCAGAAGCAAATACATTCCTCTCTATACGTAAGTAATGTTTCTTAATGTTTTAAAAATTACTAGATTTACATCTAAATTGTAGTTGCTTTCAGCTCACTCATGTTTGTAATTCACTTTTTGAAACAGCTTACGCTTTCTAACAGATTTCTAATGTTTTCCTAGCATGCTGCCTGTCAGGAATTTCATCAAAAATGCGTTAAAGATGTTAATAAGAGAAAGAAAGGGGGAGCAGTATCTTCGGTGTTCCCAAATTGGTTATTTTATGAAATAAAATACCTTGGATGCTACTAATATTGGGTGTTGTCAACAAGAAAGACTTTTACACTTGGTGTGGAAGCTCCAATGTGCTCGCCAAAGCTAAGGGCAGGAAATGCGATCTCTTGCTTTTCTATTTAAATTTGGCTCTCCGTGGGTGGCACAGATGTGCGTCACCACCCTTTGGGGTCTTCTCTGCTTTATGTTGGAGAAAAAATCTTGTGCTTTAGTCAGCTTGGGCTGCTGTCACAACATAGCACAGACTGGGTGGCTTGTAGACAACAGACGTTTCTTTCCCACAGTTCTGGAGGCTGGAAGGTAGGGACGGCCAAGGGGTCACAGACTTGTGTCCACGTACGGTTCAGGGGCAAGGAGCTCGTGGTGTCCCTTTTATAAGAACACTAATGACCCAAGTACCTCCCACCTCCTGACACCATCACCTTTGGATGTTAGGGATTCAACGTATGAATTTTGGGGGGACATAAACATTCAGATCACAGTACCTTGGAACAAAGTAAATCCAAGCAAACAGAGGAATCTGGGCCTTTCATCTCTACCCTCCCCCCTCATTACTCCAGCCTCTCCTACCCCACAGTAGAATTGACTCACCTTCCTACCAGTGGCCCCAGAAGCGCCTGCAGGACCCCCTCTCACTGCCGTGGACTAATTGGCCCCGAAGGCACATCGCCAGTTGCCCACAATCCCAGGCACCTGTCCCCACAGGAGGCCCCTCAGCTATGGAGACACCCATCTCTGCCTTGCCCCGGCTGCCTCCAAGCTCCAGGGAGGAGTTGGCTCAGGGCTGCAGAAGCAGCTGCTTCTTTGCTCAAAAACACAAACCAGCTGTTGCTCTCACTCTAAAAAAGAGAAAGTCTCCTTACTTTATTTTTTTTAAGGCAAATTGTTCCATCACCGTGGTTAATTTTTTGCATTTTGATCTATTTTGGCAAGATTTCCTTTGCAAGTTAGGATATGTTCATCTATTTTTTCTATGTTTCTTTTCATCCTAACAGTGGTTGCGTGCATTCTACAAATGCTGATGACGTTGACGACCCCTGTGGAGACATCACATCTCTCGCCAAGCCTCGCAGCTCTGAAATTCTTTATACGAACTCAAGTTGGTGAGTTCCACTTATGATTATTCCCCTCACTTTATTATTCAGGAGGAAACATGGTCATGGGCTTTGCAATGAATGGAGCAATTAAAAAACGGCCCTGGATAAACAACAAGGTCCTACTGTACAGCACAGGGAACTATATTCAATCTCCCAGGATAAACCATAATGGAAAAGAATCAGAAAAAGAATGTATATGTGTATAACTGAGTCACTTTGCTGTACAGCAGAGATTAACACAATATTGTAAATCAACTCGACTTCCATAAAATTAAAAAAAAAAAAAACAGCCTGGTGCTGCTCACTGGCTTAAGAGGAAAGATACCTGAAAGATACCTGAAAGAAAGGTACCTGAAAGGACTGTAGTTTCTCACAAAGGAGGTTATAGTTTTGAGCACTGACTAACCTGGGTGCCTACATATATATGCAATATATCTTTACATGCTATGTTTTATGAATATATTATATATATAATATATACAAAAAGTATGTATATATTCACTTTCACCAGTGGAACTACTGAGCCTCAGAAATTACTTCCCTAGGATTCACAGGATACACTACAGGAAGCTGACATTCTGTGTCTTTTTTTTTTTTTTTAATTTTTACTGGAGTATAATTGATTTGCAATGTTGTTAGTTTCAGGTGTACAGCAAAGTGAATCAGTTATACATACACATATATCCACTCTTTTTTAGATTCTTTTCCCATATAGGTCATGACAGAGTATTGAGTAGAGTTCCCTGTGCTATACATCAGGTTCTTATTAGTTATCTATTTTATACATAGTAGTGTGTATATGTTAATCCCAATCTCCCAATTTATCCCTCCCCCCCTTACCCCCTGGTAACCATAAGTTTGTTTTCTATGTCTGTGGGTCTATTTCTGTTTTGTAAATAAGTTAATTTCTACCCTCTTTTTGGATTCCACATATAAGTGATATCATATGATATGTCTTTGTCTGACTTACTTCACTTAGTATGATGATATCTAGGTCCATCCATGTTGCTGAAAGGGCATTATTTCATTCCTTTTTATGGTTGAGTAATATTCCGTGGTATATACGTACCACATCTTCTTCATTATGCCACTGAGCTGCTATACATCATGGCTGTTGCAGGAGGTATCCTGCAAGCCTATAGTGTGAATCACGACAGTATTTTAAATGTTAGCTGCTTTCTATTTTCTTTAAACATCAGTTGTGTCCATGAGACAAAATAGCTAAATTTCACATTGGCTGTCCTTCAGACCTGTTCTACACCCTATAATAATTTTGAATCTTCCTGTGTTATATATTCTGACTCTAATTCTTTTGACTAGTTGGCCAAACTAAAATATGTTTCAAAACTAAATTTGGTTTTAAAATATATTTCTGTAACTTACTGCATTGAAGAATTAAATGAGTTGATCCATTTCAACCAAAAACAAAAAAGAAAGAAAAAAGAGGAGAGAATACATAAAATATTCCATGTACTGTGACAAAGACTTAGCCCTCACGTAGCTTGCAAACCTGCAGGGCCGGTGAGCTCTGCTCACCAGCAATGATAATATAGAGCAGCGTGGAGTGAGTCTCCTGAGCAGTGAGCTTAGTGCTTTTGATCTCAGTTGTACAGAGAGGTCACTTTCACCCACGAGACTTGAAGGCTGTGATGTTTTAGCTGAGTCCTGAGGAACGGTTCGTTGGTTATGATTCTTCCATAATTTCTGCAAGGAAATTATTGCTATTAAACGTGGCAATTCTAAAAAATTTTCAAGAAAGAATATGAGGATAAACCCAACTGAAAATATCCTACTGGCATAAAATTTTATTTCTCCTTTGAAATGTACATCTGAATTTTGGAATGTTTTATGAAACATTCTTGCTAAAGAATAAAATGTATTCTTCTGGGTCATTCTTCAAGGATAGTAAAGAGCAGTCTGGCAGCATTTTAAAAATTTGATGTAGAACATACCATTTAACTTAAGTAAATTTGGGAGCAGGCCATTCTACCTCATCTTGCTGTTAATTAGTGTTTTTAAGGAAAGGAAATTGAATGGATTATGTAAAAGAATTGGACATTAACTGTACGTCCCCAAATTGGCCACTAGAGGGCCTCCGAGGTTGCAAAGTTTCTTCTTTGGATGAGGTTTCATTTTTTTTAACAGAATCTTAACCTTTTAACACAAAGAAAGGTTTTCCATTTTTATTATGAGGTATTGATACAAAATGTATAGTGTCATATGTAACATATAAAGCAAAATAACAAGGAAATGCCTGTGCATCCCGGGCCTAGCTAAGGACATAGTACTGTATCTTTTAAGCCACCTGTATATTCCTCCCAACCTCATCTCCTTGGTCTCCTTCCCCAACCCAGAAGTCATCACATCAGACTTTGTGCTTATCCTTTGCTTGCTTTGCTTGATAGTTTGGAGACATATACTTGAATCTCTAAACAAAACGTTATGTCCTTTCCACAGTACCACACTGAGCAAAGTACAGAAGAATGCATGCAACATGACATCATTTGCATAAGGTCCAAAACCCAGAAACACGTCAACTTACTTTGTGCCCAGTAGAGTTCCATCCTATTCAAAAGCAAATATGACTCTTCCTTTGTTTCCTCATCTTAAACTTTCTTAAAGGGAAATACGTTTATGAGATCATCTTTAAGGTTCTCATAACCTGTGACAATTAGGACAGGAGCTGTACTTGCCCCGACTCCTTCAGTGGAAGCCGCATTGCAGACAGAGTCAAGGCTACTGCCTCTTGGGTTCAGGTGGTTGGAATCACCAATTTCCCCAAAGGGTAAATGTTTTCAAATTTTCCTCATTCGTTGATTTTGTATTCTGGCCACCATCTCATTTGACATGCCCAATGTATTGGTGGTGATTATACTAATAGTTTTTTTTTTGTTTTTTTGTTTGTTTGTTTTTTTTCTTGCGGTACACGGGCCTCTCACTGTTGTGGCCTCTCCCATTGCGGAGCACAGGCTCCGGATGCGCAGGCTCAGCAGTCATGGCTCACGGGCCCAGCCCCTCCGCGGCATGTGGGATCTTCCCGGACTGGGGCACGAACCCGTGTCCCCTGCATCGGCAGGCAGACTCTCAACCACTGCGCCACCAGGGAAGCCCTATACTAATAGTTTTAAAAATAACTTTTAAAGTTGTAGAACTGAATCTGATCATTATAGAAAAAAGTACAGGAAAAATTAATAACAATAAAAATATAACTAAACTTTTACACAGAAACATAGGCATTGTTAATATTTTGACATATTTCCATCTGTCATCCTGAATCTTGTATCTGTATATTTATATAGCTATGATCATACTACATATATAATTTTTACTACCTTAACATTGCAACATCATCATGGGTACATGTTATTATGAACTCATCATGATTTTTTATTGGTGTAGATGTACTGTCATTGACTAGTTCACTTAGGTTACATATGTAAATTCTTTCCATTTTTTGCTATGATACATAATGCTGTCAAACACTCTTTAAGTGAATCTTCTTCTAATTTGGAGTTATTTACTTAAGGGAGACTCCTTGAAATGGACTATGAGGCCAAAATATATAAACATTTTTAAGCATGTTACAAAATCCTTTCCTGGAAGTATTGTAAAAATTTACAGTGGAGCCAGAGTGTATGTGCAATGTGTAGGCACACACCCCTTCAATGCCGGCCTTAAAGCTCACCAAATAGCATGTTCTTTTCCTTCCAAATGTGTTTATTATAAAAACCATTCAAATATGTTTGTCAAAAGTGGAATACCTCTTTCATTTTCAGGGCCAGTGTTGAAAAGTGATACATGTTTTAGACTTTACCGCCAAACGTGCATGAATGTCTGCCTGTAGGTAGCTGCATGTCGCTGTGTGTGCATGCGAGTGTGGGGCGGTGTTGGGTTGACAGGTGCAATGGACATTTTCCCAGGCTCTATGCAGGGCTTTGAACATCTTTTTTAATGGCTGCGTCATATTCCACTACAAGCTATATCATAGTTTACGTAGGCCAAGTAGTTACTAAAATCTCTCCTTTTGTTAAAAAAATACAGCAGTAAACATCCTCCACATATATCTTTGCACAGTTTTATGCATCCATTTCTATAGAACAAATCCTTAAGAGCAGAATTGTTGCATGAGTTTTCTCATTAAAATTAATAAAATAGTTTCTGATTTGGTAGTGATGGGCCAGTTATTAAAAGATATTTAGTTAAGGAACTCAAGACATTAATTCAGTTTCCACTGAGGTTCCTAACTTCTAACTTGGGCCTAGTTTAGGAGCTAGAATCCATGATATCCATTGGCTTCAACAGTTCTTGAAGCTCAGGCACTGAGTAGAAATTACACACACACACAAAAAAGGTAAAAAGTCCATCCTCACTCATAATCTGTGTCAAGCAAACAAGGTAAGACTAACGTAGGGACCCCCCCATTTTTTTCCCAATCTGTTTTTTCATCCTACTCTTAAATACTAGAGCCATATTCTTTGCAAGAGCTTATTATAAAATGAGATGGAAGAGAAGTTTGTTTTCAGTTAGTAATTATTTTGTGGCCCACATTGTTTGAAAATGCCTAGCATTCAGGAGTCATCAGTGCAAAGAGCCTGACTAGAGAATGATGTGTAACAGCAGATCTGTGCAGACTCGGGATCCAAAAGCATGGAACCTTGCCCTTTCCTAAGGAAAGGGAGAGTGTTTTTCTTTTGCCATGGACCACGTGGGAGCTCACGTATGTGCATCTCAGCTGGTCCAGCCCCTCCCTTTGCCAACGAGGAGGACGCTGGGGCTTGAGCAGGAGAGAGGCACGTCCAGGTGACAGAGCAGAGGCTGCGCCCTCCGACCCCATACCCGGTGCTTTCCAGACACTGTTTGCCGTTTGGTTTCCCAAACCAGCCTGGTGCCTCCACCGCTCTGTCTTCCACTAAATCATAATCTTTTATTTCAGGACTTCACCCAGTTTCGTATTCACTGTGCCTTTACCTCTGTCGTCTCTCTGATGAAGCATTTGCAAATCATGAGTAATTGTCCAAAGTGACCTCCAGGCACCCCTGGGCCAAGGTCTAAGATGGAAGAAGGGGCCGCCCTGCCCCTGTCCCGGGTGCACTGCACCTTTAACAAAATCTGACCACAAGGCAGGTTCAAGACAGGCTATGAATAGCAGTTCCTTACACTAGCCCACACTTCTGCCTTTTCTGAGAACTTTCACATCGACTCTCTCATTTGTTTTTCAAAGCAGTGTGATGAAGCCAGAGGTGCGGGAATAGGTTCTCTCCCCACTTTACAGATGGGGAGGTTGAAGCAGAGTAAATTATGTAAGAGCCCCAGGTACTCATTCCATGAGCGCTCAGTCCCCAGGGCAGCCTCTGGCCAGTGAGCGCTTCCTGGGCGTCAGCCCTGCTCTGATGGGGCTGTCGGCTCCTTTCCGTGTCCCCTCCCGGATGCCAGAGGGGAAGGTTCCCTGAGAACAGAGGGAGAAGCACATCCTCTAGAGCATGGTGACGGTAGGAGTGACACTAATTCCTGAGCAGGTCCTGGGGATCTTACCACATCTTACCACATTCAGGGAGGCACAGCCCAGTGGCCAGCATGACTCTGGTCTTATCTAGATTTCTCACAGAACGGTCAGCAAAACCAGTCCCAGTTCCCAGGCCCTCCTTCCCCTCAGCCTTCCCAGGCCCGCCAGCTTCTCTGGCCACACGTGCACTGGGCCAGCACTTGGCCCAGCTAACCCGGCCCCCCGCCCCCTGCAAGGGAGCTGCACATCCCCCCACCCCTGACTTGGGCAGAGGTGGTTCAGAAAGCTCCCATCCTGTGTCCAGGAGCACAGGGCTGGCGGGGGCAGCCCTGAAGGCCGATGCCAGCCCTGGGGCAGTCTGAGCCCGCGCCTCCCTCTGCGTCCCTCTCACACCCTCTGGCTCTTACTCTGCATCAGCGATCTTTGCCCCACCTGGATTCTGTAAACCTCTAGTCGTGCATTTAACAACTTTACTGCTTAACGTGAAAGCTGTCAGGCGTCAGGCCTGTTTGAGTTCTTCTCGATCTGTACTTGACACAGAATAGCTCTCGCTGAACGAGGACCCAAGTGGCTTGAATGTGCACTACACCCACACCCTGAGTGACGCTGGCCACCCTGACCCAGCACAGCTCTCCCGGCACGGCTGGCAGTCTGGGTGTCAGGGCCTTCTGGGTCGGGTCAGTCCTGCCACCTGCCAGCTCGGTTGTCTCCGGGCACATGACTTAGACTCTTTCTGAGGCCCCAGTGCCTGCATCTATGAAATGGGCATGATACCAGGACCAGCGACCCAGAGTGTTGGGAGATTAAACCAGTCAACTCACGTTAAGTGTCACAAAGGGCGCACACTCAGTGAGGATTCGTCAGGCCTGTGGTACAGAGAGAGAACGTGTGCGCACTGGAATTTTAATCCACGTATGCATGACCTATAGTCTACGTATAACATGGTTTTCTCCATGTTTTCCTTATGTTCTATTTAGCTTTTCATTACACACCATCTGGGCTCCCTCGTTCTAACTGATTTACTGAAGTTCCTTTTATTTCTCAAGTTATTTAATTTCTATTTTATTATGCTTTGCTGAGCAAAACCAATTAGCTGTAAACTTAAGCAACAATTTATTCAAATTTACCCATTAGTGAACCAACTCTAGGCTTATTGTGGGAATTGGGCACCAAAGAAGGTGTCCAAAAGACTATGGAGCAAAGGCAAACATGAAGACTTCACTTATCTTTAAATGGTTTCCTGTTTCTCTCGCTTTCCTTAAATGGGGGAGTGGGTTTGAACGTACAATTGCTCTGGAAATTCTCTTAGAGCCTGTACATTTCCGTGTCTCTAATATCTCTGTTTCTTCCATCTGAAAAATCGTGTCACCCATCAGCCGCAGGTCTGCAGAGTGTCCCCCAGAGACTATTCTCCTCTTGTATAAGGTCAACATGTTGCACTGAAGACGGAAAAAAGTCCCCCTGTGATGTCCCTGCCAAAGGGTTAAATGGAATAGATTTTAGAAGCAGCGTGGGTGAGGACTTTCGTTTTCAAATATGTGACAGTTTATTATGCAACTGAATTCATTTCTCAGGCCTAAGTAGCTTATCTTTAATTCAGTCCACTCGTGCATGGGTGTTATTTTTAGATATGATGTAATATAATATCATTATTATAACGTAATGTATAATACCGTTTAACATCAATAACCTGAATGCCACAAGGCACATATAGTGGGGTGATGTTTTATATCAAGCCCTTCTTGTGATTGACACATCACTTGCTTCCACCTTTGACTTCTTAACTGCTCTGATGGAAGGTTATGACTTCAGAAGCATTTTCATTCTGCAGGTGTTTTAGGGGCAGTGGAAAAAACCTCTCGCGCAGAGGAAGGGGATTTCCTTTGTAACATGCATGGAAGCTTTAATGAATGTTTGGGGAGAGACACAACACATGAATGATTTTGCCCCATTTTTTTGTTACCTCTGTGACATACAGCTGCAATTCTTTAAGAAAATTCCGGGAAAACCTGAAGGGCCCTGCCTAGAATTGGACAGCAGTGGTTTACTCACCCAGGTCCCTGCAACAAGCCTGAAACAGAGACTTCCAAACCTGGTTACCCATGGGAGTTTTCTGGAGAGATTAAAAACCCCAATTCCCAGGTTACACGGCTTGCCAATTAAATCAGAATGTCTGGGGGTAGGAGTAAGGCATCAGTACCTTTTAAAAATCCCCGTGAGTCGTCAGGGCGCAGCAGCGTTTGGAAGCCACTGTCTGTCTTCACCTCTCTCAGGCTGCCTGTCCTGGACGAACTGCATTCCTCGCCTGCCAGGCCCCTATTTCGTACAGTTCTTATTTCTTTAAAATCTTACATGCTCGATTAATTGAGCATCTACTAAGTGCTAAAGACTTGCCAGTTGCTTTCACCTTCACTGAATCCCTTTGACCCCCAGGGCGCTGGGAGGCCACGTGCACCCTCGGGCTGCAGCTGGCCGAGACAAGGGCAGGGCAGGCCTGGCTCCCTGATATTCCTGGCCCCACAAGATCCATCAGCTTGCACTGCTTACCCTGCTGTTGCCCTTGATGTGCTTGCCCTTCACTCTGTCTGCATCGGGGTCCCCTGCTTTATTGCCTGCAAGCCAGCAAGTCGTAGACTGATGCGCTTGGAAGAGACACAGGACTTTACTAGTGCAATTCCTACCTGATACGTCATTTCCCGTAACGTGCTGATGCCAGGGGCACGTCATCAGTGCCCAGAAGGACACCAGAGGACGTGCCTGCCCACAGACACAAGTAGAATCTGGCCTCCCTCCTGCCCATGCCCTTGAGCTTGCTACTGTCGCCCCTCTCGTAGCTGAGGCCCAGATCTGAGCCCCCGGCCCTGAGCCCACCCCGTTCATTGCCCCGCCCTCCACTGTCTGCCCGTCCCTGGCTGTACGCCGCACCCTCCCTGAAGCTCCATATTTTGGAAATTCCTCCTGCGGTCAGTGCTGATTGGAGGTTTCCTTGTCTTATTGGTTGTGTGGAAAGCATGAGACGAAACCAGGAGACCCTCGGAGGAGCCGTCCCTCTGCCTTCCATGGGGGCTCGGTCCTCGCTGCTCTTCGCCTTGCGTCTGGGCCTCCGTCGAGGATAAGGACCCTCGCCAGAGGAATGTCACGCTCCCGAGGAGGGGCCCTGGAGTGGCCGCGGCAAGCTGAGCCCTGGCGCTCTCCTGCCCATGGCAGCAAGAGGACCCTGAGAGCTGAACTTCACAGCGATGGGTGTTATTGGAGGGAACCTTGTGATTTGCAGAGAGCGTGTGCTTGCTCTTTGAAAATAGTCTCAACCTCACGTTTCCTCGCACCTGAGGGTGAGGCTGCATATCTTAAGCGGCTCTGGGACTGGGCCCACCTCTTCCTCAGGAAATAATCCATGGAAAGGGTTTTATACGCTGTAAAAATGGCAAAAACAATACTTATTATTCACACTTCTCTGAATTACCCACTAAAGTATTTCTTTTGGAAGTTTGCTTGCCGTTCTAGAGAGGGATTTTATACCCACACTGAAAAACCCTGCCAGACCTTCTTGTGTTGTTCTTTTACTCTCTCTCTCTCTGGAGGGGAAAAGGACCAGGGAAGCAGAGGAGTAAGTGGAATTGAGTTAAATTTGTGCAATTTCAGGAAATTATATGAAATCAGTACTTTAACGGTGACAAGACATAAATATTATTTAAAAATCACAGTTGTGGGCTTCCCTGGTGGCGCAGTGGTTGAGAGTCCGCCTGCCGATGCAGGGGACACGGGTTCGTGCCCCGGTCCAGGAAGATCCCACATGCTGCGGAGCGGCTGGGCCCGTGAGCCATGGCCGCTGAGCCTGTGCGTCCGGAGCCTGTGCTCCGCAACGGGAGAGGCCACAGCAGTGAGAGGCCCGCGTATCAAAAACAAAAAACAAAAAAACAAAATCACAGTTGTGACTGATATTGGAGTTGGTGTCACAGAGCTCTGTGTGGGACCCAGGTCCACTCTTTGGTAAGGAAAGCCTGTCCTCCTTCATTAGAAAACAGAGCTCAGCTGTGAATCATGTATGTAAAACACATGCAAATTGAAACAGTAGAAAAACATGGACCTGAAGTAAGTTTCTTTAGTCCTAGAGCAGGGCTGTCATCTGCACATCTCTGGCCCCTGCCTGCACGCTTTCCTGTCTGGCAGCCAGATTTCCAGCCCTGACGTGGGACAAAACCTTTAGACTGCGTCCTCCTTTGTGTTTTCATAGTTGGGTGCTGGTGACCGTGACTATTTCACAGATGGTTATTTTCCTTTCCTTTCTTGCCCTCTTTCCTTTAGCTCTGCAAATATTCCAGGATACGCTGGTAAGGTTCATTTCACAGCCACCCATCCAGCAAATTCTCGTCGTCCATCAACGACCCCCTCGCCCGATCCAGGAGTGCACCAGTAAGTACGAGTCCTATTACTCAGTGCGCTCAGATACGCGGTGGGGAGGTGTCCTAATGATGATTAGCCCATTAAAGAGCCATTCAGTACTGAGAGTACATTTACGTTGTTTAAAAAATAGGGTGTCGAGTCCAAAAAGACAGAAGAGTCCATTCCCCACTGTTGCTGCTCAAAGGAGCATATTAAGATGTTTAATGCATCTTAGGTGGATGGCATCTTTGCCTCTTGGGCTCAGCTCTGCATACACATCACCCTTCTGCATGATCCTCAGAACGTGCATGGAACACACTGCACGGGACACGTATTCACTTCTTGTGAATAGCCACCTTACCTTTCACGAAAGACAACATTCGGTTGAAAGCCATATATATTTTTAAACGCTGTTTTGCAAATTGAAAACAGGAGACATCTGATGGGAGTTTAGCGCAGACCCTGTGTGTTGAAGCTGCCAGTGAGAAGCAACGCATTATTGCTCCTTACACCTCAAATCTGAAAGCGTCTTATGGACGTCCTGGCCTTGCAAATAAGATAACACAGCTCTGAAGATGCAAATGCGGGGTCCAGAGGCTGGCCCCGTGCCAGTAAATACGCTCTCGTGGTGGGTCGGTGGGTGTGCATCTGGGAGGGGGACCAATGCAGCCCCCCGCCTCCATTGGTGCCTTTTCTCCTTTTTGGTGGAGAATCCACTCATTCCTGAAACATTCTTTGAGCACCCACCCTGGGCCAGGCACTGCTGAAGGCTCTGTGCTCACCGGTTTGAGCGGGAAAGCTCCAGGCTCTCAGGAACCTACGTTCTGGCGTGAAAGACAGAAGCAAAGAGGCATACAAGTATCTGAAGACATGAATTAAAACGATTTTGGACAGAGACACATGCTATGCAGAAGAAAAGGCAGGGTGACGTCGGAGAGAGAGCCTGGGCAGAGACCCAGGAAGCTGGGCGGTCAGGGGGGCTGGTGGGTGCTGACCTGCAGGCAGAGTCCGAGCTCCTGCCCTGATGGGCTTCCTGATCATCCCGAGAGGCAGGACGTGGCGGGGCCTCGTGGACCTCGGCCCGCAGTTCATACATCAGTTCACTAGTCATACACTCGTGTGCGTGTGGTTCATTCAACAAATGTTGTGTCAACAAATGTTTACAGTGCCAGGAATTCACAAGAGTTAGACCCAGTTTGCAAGGAGCTCCCAGTCTAGCGGTGAGCGAGGGATAAACAGTTACCCTGGAGGATGCCCAGTGTCTTCATAGTGACAGTCACTTAACAGCTGAGGGCTTCTGGGACACTGCCCTGTAAGGACTGACTGGTCTCATCAGCCCTGTGACCCTGTGAGGAAGGTCTCTTGTCTTCCCATTTGACAGGTAAGGAAACTGAGGTTCCAGGCCAGCAGGGCATCTGTGTGGGTGCAGCGAAGACTTCACGAAAGGAGGAGGTGGTCCACGCCGTGATTCTCGGGGCAGTGGGCTTCGTCTCACAGATACTCGAGGGCAGGCCTCTGCCTGCCCCAGGCAGCCCTCATCGCGCAGCCGTGGGGTCTTAGGGAGGCAGCTCTCAGGTCACCGCCGGCCGCGGTGTGAGCTGTGTGTAGAGAGCCGCGTGGTAAGGGCAGTGACCACAAGGTGACGGGGCGCATCGTCAACTGAGCTTAGCTCGGACAGTTTGCCAACTGGCCGGCCTCTCTGGGCCACCCGGTGGGAAACATTTTAAAGAGGGTCATTGGCTTTCTAGGCTGGTGTTTTGCATTCAGTCCATTTTCTCTCAAGACACATTGTCAAACGTCACACAAATTCCAAAGGAAGGGCTGGTAGAAATTTAGACACAGTGTTTTACTTCCTCTGAAGGACCTAAAGAAACAGCGTGAAAATTAAATGCATTCTTATATCTGTCGTTTAGACTTATTGCCCAGAAAAGCCAGGGTAACGCCCTGAGTCTGGGCAATTCACGATCGAGGAGAGAGCAAACTCAAGGATACTTTTTCTGGCAAATGCAGCCGGTTCTCACCCGTCGCCGTTTCTGTCCACAGCCCATCTTCTCACCCCAAATCTCTCAGACCTCGTCCCCGACAGCCTTGTGGTCTGGCGTTTTTCTGCCGCCATGTGAGCTAGCGGTCCAAAGTCCCTAATATATTTCAGAGGAATCTTTATTCCTACGTGGGAAACTAGCCTCCACCGTTACTACTTCTGTTCCTACTGTGGTCACTGTTGCTACCTGAGAAAAGAGGCTGAGTCTTTAGGCCATTTGGGGTAATGGCCACAGCGGCAGATTCAGGCTGGTTGCTGACCCCTGGCAGCCCCGCACTCACCCCGCACATACTGCACACACAGCTGTCACCTGCTGTCCCAGAGTGGGGCCCAAGGACCCGTGGAGCTGTCTTCTCTGGGGTTCTCATTCTCAGGGTGCACACCGGCTCTGGAAACACAGACAGTGTCACCCACTATGTGACACGAAATGACAGACTCGTGTTGGGCTGGGAGCCCAGATCACCCCTGCGTCCCCCCAGACAAGGGCTCCTGACGTGGCAGCGGGGCTTTGCAGTGAGAAGGCACAGGGAGGCGCGTAAATTTTTAACAGAACTCTGCTGACACAGGCCGGCGGCCTGCAGCAGGGCGGCCAGTGGTCTGCACCTGTCCTGGCCCCTGTGATCAGAAAAAGTCAGGTCTTTGAGGTTCTCCGTGGTGAAGTAGTGCCTCTGCTCTTTTGTGACACTACACTTAATGTGTTTTTGTTGTTTTCTCTTCGCTAAAAGCTTCCAGCGGCCATGAGAGTCTGAGTCTCTGTCTGTTGAGTATCACGAGCCCTTAGTGAGCTGACAGCCTCCAGGCGCTCTTTGTTTCTCCCGCTGTTCCTGAGAAGCCGCCTGCCCAGGGCCTGCCCTGGCGGCTTCCCCTCGCGGCTCTCCTTCCATGGAAAGCTGGCTCCACCCCGTGGTGGCAGCAGCCCTCCACCTTCCCCCTCAGAGGGCCGCTCTGCCGCTCCCCAGGCCCCCCGGCTACCTGCTCCGGTGGACCACCACCCCCATGTCCTCCTCCCACTTCAGAATCGCTACTCCCACCACTACTCCTGTTTCCTTTCCTCCCGGAAAGACAACCTCCCACTTGCCTCAAAGGTTCTTCCTTCCCTGTGAGTTCCAGCTCCCCTTCAGCCCTGTTCCCTCGCTGCTGGCTGGCCAGGCCCAGGGCCTCTCTACATCAGACCTTCCCCTCGAGCAGCCAGCCTGCCCTCCCTCGCAGCTCCACGCCCCCCGCCAGCCCTCTCCCTCCTCCAGCTCATGGCTCTCCTCTCGCAGTCACATGAAGAGCTCCCACAGGACAACCGGGGGAAGGACTGAGGGCCCCTCTTCCTGCCCAGGGCAAGAATGGCACACTTGTGGTGGAGTTTGTGGCCGATGGGCCGCAGTGGTGGTTGAGTGGGGTTGAGTGGCTTAGGCCTTGAATGTCAATGCCAAGGGAGGGAGGGCCGTGCGGTCCCCATAACACATGCTGAGGGTGGTGTGCAGGACACCAGCAGTGCCCTAGGATGGGTACTGTTGAGAGGAGATGCAAAGGAGCAGGGAAGGGATTATGGGACAGGGGTTCAAGGCGGGGAGACGGGGTGCAGGAGATGGGTCAGAGGGATTCTGTGAGTCTCCAGGTCTGAAGGTAGGGCGTCCACTCCTGTTTCCATCACAGCTCAGTGTTTCCTGTGCATCCCTCACACCAGAATTCAACCTTCACAGAAGCAGGAGTTCTCATTTCAACAGCATTTTTTCACAACATCAGAAAAAACTATTGTTACTTCATGATAATCGCAGCATAAAAACAGCGTGCTTGAGATTCATCTGCCGTGTCCTCTATAACTTCTGCCCCATATGAGCATCGCGGTGTGTGTGTGATTCAAGTAGCAGCAGATTCATGGGAGAATCGCTACAGGCTGTGTGCAGTTGCTCAAGAGAGATGGCGTGACCCAGGTCCATGCTGAGGTGGACACCTCTGGACACAACAGGTGTTTGGAAAGCGTCATTTACATGCATAGTATTCTACATTTTCACGGTTATTTCCTTTCTTGTAATTCTCAGCAGAAACTTGGTAGGGCATCATTTCCATTGGAGAGACGAGCAGACTAAGGTGTGGGTTGAGAGTATCATGAGGGAGCCACCAGGTTACCCCACCTGCAGGGTGAAGCCAGCGCTCAGCCCCGCACGGGGCCCCTCCAGCCTCTGCCCTTGTCTCCCTCTCCCCCTCCCAGCCCCGCCCGCATGCTCCATGCCCTCCCATCTTCCTGTCTCCCTGAACTCTGACCTTTGCACCAGCTGGCCTTTACTGTGACCCTCCTGATTCCTCCCTGACATAGACAGTGGGTGGATGTCCTTCCCCAACCCAGAAAGGTGACCTTGCCTCTGGGTGCCCTCACACCCTGAGCCCACCCCCACGGAGGCTTTGTGTGGTAGCCCTGGGTTATTCAGCTGCCTCTCTGCAGCCTCACCTCCTTTGTCTGTGTTTTCTGTATTCTTAGCACCTACTGTAATTCTAGGCACAAAGTAGATTTTCAGTCAATGAAACTGATGGCAATAGAATGCATAGAATGCAATCAATGAACTGAATGCAAATAAATGAAATAAAGGAAACAATACACACAAGGACTAACCATTTTCTTTCTGTTCTGTGCTCCTCCTCTCTCTCTCCCTGCCCCCCCACACCCCGACGTGTGTATCATTAGTTGGAGGATAGATGAGGTTATATGCTTTTATTTTATTTTATGTGTCTTTTTTCCCCTCCATTCTCTTACAGCATCTTACGGAGAGAAACGGCAGTTGACCTCTTCCGTCACCAGGGGCCACTATCTAGAATGGTCACAACTGTGAAACCCTACAACCCCTTCAATAAGAAGGAAAAGGAAACTGTAGGCTACTGAAAGGGACCTGCCCTGAGTGACACCTGAGCCTTGGGGAGGCGCCATGCACAGTACAATGGGGAAATAAAAGAAATCAGATAAAGCACGTTCCCAGTGTGTCTGTACAAGTTGGACAAGGTTTGGTGGTGCCACCGTTCCAGGATGGCAGCCAAGGTCTTCTGGAAGCCCCCAGCCGCAGAGGTGTTATTTTAGAATATTCCTCTTTAGAGTGGGAACGCCAGGCTACCTAGAGGTCTGGGGTTCATGTGGGGAATTCTAACTGTGGAGCCTAGATCCCAGATTCTATGATCACAGATTATCCAGTCCAAGGCCCGTATGCTGTCGATGAGAAAACTGAATATGAAGAGAAAAAGGGGCATTCTTTTCACACAGAGTGTATCGCATGGGGACAGCGCCTGTGATACAGAAGACAGAAGCCGGCCTTCGCCTGGCTCTAGTGTTTCTCTTCCTGAGAGACAAGAGCACCCCAGCCTCCATGAGGGTCTGAGGCAGGAATGCCCACACATAACCACATTAGGGTCAGCGTGTGGCCTGGCTGGGCCGTGACCAAGTGGAGCTCCAGCTCCAGAACCTCTCAGGCATGGATGTGGGCTGTGTGGGATCCCTCCATCCTCCCACACGTGGTTATATTTGTATCCACACGTCTGTAGATCCCATTAGCTTGCATAAACCTTAGCACATTTTTTTTTCTTTTTTTGCGGTACATGGGCCTCTCACTGCTGTGGCCTCTCCCATTGCGGAGCACAGGCTCCAGACGCGCAGGCTCAGCGGCCGTGGCTCACAGGTCCAGCCGCTCCGCGGCATGTGGGATCTTCCTGGACTGGGGCACGAACCCGCGTCCCCTGAATTGGCAGGCGGACTCTCAACCACTGCGCCACCAGGGAAGCCCAATCTTAGCACTTTTGATCCACAACCCCACAGCAGGCATTTTTCAAATCTCTTGCTATTTTATGAATAAGCAGACTGAGACTAGGAGAAGGGAAATACTGATCGAAGGTCACACGCTCATAATTAGCAGAATTAGAACTAGAACCCAGGCTTTCCGGATTTAGAACCTTGGCCACTCCATTTCTCAGCACACTGAATAACCTTCCCTGAGTTATTAAAAAACAAACAAACAGAGACAGAATGACTTCTCCTTCTCCCAAGAGATTCAGAATGAGCTAGGGATCCCACAGAACTCCAAACAGATGTGTAAATCACCTGGGGTAGTTTGGCCCTGCTTTCCCATCGGAAGGGCAAAATCACCTGTTTTGGCTTGGGAATCATCTGTTGCCTGAGCTGACACCTCTACAGACCTAGACGCTGACTGCAGACCCTCCCTGCCCACTGCTCTTCTGCCAGGATGCACAGGAAGGCAGGCGTCCACCCTCCATCCATCCTGTGGAGCTGACTTGCCTTCACAGAAAAGGAATGGCTTCACCTGAACCCGGACGTGCAGTGTAATTATTTTCAGAAAGAGCAATTCTATCAAAAAATCGGACTAAAACAAAAATCTTCATCTCTGCAAGATTCTCACCCAAACACAGATGGGAAGGATGAGCCCTGTCCAGGGGGTAGATGAATTCAGAGACCTGAGATCACAGTTGCGGTAAACATCCCCGGCAGGTCACTTCGTCAGGAGGAGTTGTTGCTCCAAGTCCGAGGCGCCTGTTTATCATTCTGGGCCTTTCTATGGCGGGGCACCAGCAGCACCCGATCCTAACACCCTGCAGCCTGTGATAACTGTTTCCATCCTCCACGGTGCAGGTCCCTGGGCACCCATCAGAGCACTGAGCACCTCCAAAGCTGCTTCTAGAAGGTGGCTGGCTTGGTCCGCAGCATCCCTGGACCACATCCAGAAAAGAGATGGCAGCTCTTCACTTTCACAACAACTGGCTCAGACTTTTCACCTGTGAAGCTCAAATGCAAACCCCGCTCACCACAGATCCAGAGTCCAAGGCCAACATAGCAACACCCATGTCCGTGGCCCTTACCTCCAAGTGCAAGTTGTATGACTTGGACTTCCATGGTCAGCAGTTCAACTGAAAACCATAAAAATCAAGGAAGATAGCTTCAGGGATTTACATCTGCTCTCCAGGTTCTGAATTCTGGTCTTGGATTACTCTGACACTTGTCCGCCGCTGCTGTCCCCAAGCCCAGTCTTCCCTACAGAGTTACCGCCTCAGCTTTCATTTATCACCAGGGATGACGCAGACACAGAGAACCTCTGCAGCTTTTGTAAAACATAGGTGGAAGAGAGTGTCGGAAATTATTAAAGAGTTCACTTGGAAGAGAAAATGCACACGAATGAGCTTATTCTAGCAGATAAATATATTGCAACGTAATATTGTAAAAACGTTACACAAGTGTAACACTATGAAAAATATGACAGTCATGGGAGAGCAGAAGAGAGAATCTAGAAATGGACAGATAAAGAAATCATTTTAAACCCCTGAGCCCAGGACAGATTTTTTTCAATAGATGATATAGTGACAACTATTTGGAAACAAAACAGAAAGGAAGATCCAGGTCTCACCATAGAACAAAAGAAAACTGCTCCTGGAATACAGCTTTAAATGGATAATTTACAACCTTCGACAGGTGACCTCGAAATACGGAACTGGTTTATAACATGTGGATAATGGAAAATATCTTCCAAAGAGGCCGCTGAAGCCAGAAATCATGAAGAAAAAAATAAACTTTTAATATTAAAAAATACCGCCAAAAAATTTTAAGACAAACCTGTTGGGAAAATACGTCAGACAGAAGATTCATATCCTCATTCTAAAAGCAGCCAATGATAAAAATATATATATTATACCAATAGAAATAAGACAAGGGATATTAACAAATACATTCAAAGCAAGAAATATAAGTGGCCAATAAATAAATGTTGGAGTATTAGAGAAATAACAGTAGTATTTCTCTTTTCATGGTCGGTGCTCGTGGGAAGAGATCCGTACCTTTACCTTCCACTAGTCGGTCTTGACATTGCTAACACCTTTCCAGAGGGCATTTGGCAAAATGTTTCAAGAGCTTTTCCAAGTGGCATAAGTTCAGACTTAGCAATTTCACTTTTAGGATTTTGTCAAGCAAATAATTTCACCAGTGAGCAAATATGTTTTACAAAGGAGTTGAAGGTACAGCATTTCATGACTGAGAAATTAGAAACAACTCAATGCTCAACAAGAGAAAATTTAATAAACTGCTGTCCATGAATATACCAAAATACAATACATGCATTAAAAGATGATGGGGCTCTCTATGTATTTATTATCATGGAAAGATATACATGCAATTATTGGTGAGTGCAAAAAGCAGAATTTACAACACTATATTTAATTATCTTAATTTTATATATGAACATATAGAATAATGTGGGAAAATGTAAAAAAAGTTAATAGTTTTAATTCTGTATTTTATACTGCTACTAGAGTAGACATGTATTTCTTTAAAGTTGGAAAATTTGAAAAGTCATATAAAGACAATATCCTTAAAACTTCAAAACCCCTTATAAAGGAAACTACCCCCCACATTTCTTTTATGAATTGAGTACCAGGAAAACGTTTGTCCCTCTTGAAGAACTGGTGTCTGAGTGTGAGGATTATGTAAGCCATCCACCTCAACCTTTTCTAAAATTTGATGATTTGTAATCTACACAGGAGTGAAATTACACTTCCTGTAAATGGAAAACGCTAAAATGGGAAGTGCTTCCATTTTCCCATGCCTGCCAGGAAGCTCAAAGCGTATTAAGTAAAGAAATTAGCTTAGAAACCCAAGCAGACCTGAACCAGGCGCCCGGTTCAACAGGGGTGCTCCACAGGCCTCTGGAGGCCTCTGGCACACGCCCAAGTCAGGGACCACTGATTCTGCGGGGCAGTGTACCTGTTTTCCCCTCCTTTCACATGGTTTCAGATTTTTCTGTTTCTACTGTTAAGAGCCTTGTACTCTTAGGAGATGCCTTCACCCTTGAGGAAACTGATAAGATACAGATTACATTAAATTTTTAATGTTTCCCCATTAGTGTTTCATGCAAAATAATGAAGCACTGGCTAAGGAAGGAAAAACCCAAGCCGGGACTGAGTGGTAAAAACTGTCCCAATTGCCTTTTGTTGGGGGCAACCTCCAGCCCTGCTGGTCCTGCCTGAATCAGGTTGGTGGCGGGAGAGGGTCAAATCACCCAGCAGCAGGAATAACCTGATGACCCAGGACTATTTTCTAATAAATGAGAACATTCTATGGTAGGCCCATTTGCTCCCCTTAGTCTAGGGTAGACTGGATTGTTTTAATCTCCGGCAATCAAAGAGTTCTGCTTTGTGATTTATAAACTGCTAAAAATATAAAAGGCAAAGAAGAAAATGCAAAATAACTACAATTAACTGAGGAGCAGGTAGGTTTCTCTGCAAAATACATTTTCAGGATTGATATTTTTAAACACCTGCTTTGAAGACAGAGTTTTCTATCACTATTCTCATTTAGAGCCTGGGAGGCAAGGAGGCATTCTGGCTGCAAGCGTGGGTTTCAGGATCAGCCTGAATGGGATCTAAATCCCGCACGGTCCTGGTGAGCTGCTTCATGGCTCTGAGCCACACTTCGGGGAGGGAAAGAACATAATATATTTCCATATTCATAGGAATATAGAAATAGTGCTATGATTACAATCAGAAACATGGGTGTGACAGTGGCCACAACAGTACTGAGAGCCTCGTTCCCTGAGATAGCGTGGAAGGTGGCTACCCTTGTCCGGTGCACATTCGTCGTTCAGCAAATATCCCAAGAAGAAACAATGTGTGAGACGCCTGGGGTTCAGGAGTTGTGGGTCCTCATCCAGCGTTCACACTGGCGAACAAACAGGAGCCGTAGAAAATGTAAAAACACGTTGATTGTGCCAAGGAGGCTACAGACGATAGCGATGTGCTCATCTCTCAGCTCACACACGTCCACGGATTATATGGGGATATACGTATATGTACAGCTGATTCACTTTGTTATAAAGCAGAAACTAACACACACAGTATAAAGCAATTATACTCCAATAAAGATGTTAAAAAAATAAAATAAAAGTAAATCCTTAGGGCTTCCCTGGTGGCGCAGTGGTTGAGAGTCCGCCTGCCGATGCAGGGGACACGGGTTCATGCCCCGGTCCGGGAAGATCCCACATGCCGCGAAGCGGCTGGGCCCATGAGCCATGGCCTCTGGGCCTGTGCATCTGGAGCCTGTGCTCCGCAACAGGAGAGGCCACAACAGCGAGAGGCCCGCGTACCACAGATAAATAAATAAATAAGTAAATAAATCCTTAGTGTTGTAAATTGAGCAATCTTTCTTCAAAAAACTACGCTGCATTTTTCGAAGTAAAAATATTTCCTATTGTAAGATAGGTGTACTTGTATATACGTATACACACAAATACACTTAATGGATCATCCATTGGAACTAATTATATATCTTTGCCATAAAAGACCTTGGTTTACCCAAATTAATGCTGTTCTGGAAAATGGGAATAAATTATATTGGCTTTGGGGAAGGGTGGTAACAACTGCGAATCCGTAAGAGTACTGGGCCTCCAGTAGGCGCACAATATCTTTTTTATAAACTTTCGTGAAAAGGCGATATCCGGACGC
This sequence comes from Tursiops truncatus, assembly GCF_011762595.2. Taxonomy (NCBI): domain Eukaryota; kingdom Metazoa; phylum Chordata; class Mammalia; order Artiodactyla; family Delphinidae; genus Tursiops; species Tursiops truncatus. The sequence goes on from NC_047042.1 coordinate 2,219,979, forward strand.
CCTGATTTTTTGTGTTTTTTTATGACTTTGAGTCACAATCAGTCCTTCTGTGTTCTATCCAAATGGTTCACACACTGCACTGTGGTTTTATTTGTTGTGCTGGTATTTTCTTATTGTGGTTGGTTTTGAATACACTCACAATTACTGTCATCAAGGCAGTTCCCATCTCACCCCCCTACAATGTAGGTTCCTCACACCCCGGTGCAAATTGACATGAAAGGCCACTCCCGCGCAGCATTCACGCTGATGCCAGGTGCACAGGAAGAGCGCCGCCCTCACAGGGCACCCACCCAGCGTGGGTTTCCAGGCAAACCTCACTGCTGCAAGCTTGTAAACTGGAATGCAAACGGCTTTACATCCTTGCATTCCCACTTTGGAAATAAAGTACTAATGTGTTGCATAAATCAATTTTTCCAGTGCTGGCTGACTGCTTTTATGTGTCTTCCGTGGGCAGGGCCAGGAGGTAGCAGACAGAGCAGACTCGGCAATGTGCCCTGGTTTGGGTTGGGGGGTGTTGGTGAGAAGGAGGGCCGGCAGGTGCGGGTCCCAGGGGGCTGTTGGGTATTGGTGGGGAGACCCCTGGGGATCTGTGCAGAGGATAGGGCAAGTTGGGCCCACCCAGTGCCAAGCACAGCCCTGGGCTCCCAGGCAGGATTGTGAGTGTTAGGGCAGGTCTAGGGGGGCGGCGGGTGGCAGGGTTGATGTGCACTATGGAAGCAGAGTCTAGAAGAAACCCACTCAGATAGCTGGATGGGGAGACCTGAACAGCAACCCCGTGGTCTCATATCGGTAGATCTGATATTTCAAACCCATCTCAGCAGCATTTCACGGTTTAGGGACACCCTCTCTATCCTCAACTAGTTTCCTAGGAGGACAAATGCAACAGCAAGTCTTCCCTGAGAGGGTCACTGAAAGTCACAGTGTTTTGAGCAGGGTGTCCTGGGGTGGGGGGGGATCCTTACTGAGATGTCTGCAAGCCCACTGCAGACCCTAGTCCAACACGGAAACTAGACCAAGACCCCAAGGTCACCGTTATTTTGGACACTGCAGTGGAGGACCCTGGATTCTAGAGACATTGTGGCCGTTGGGTCCCCTCCACTCCTGTGACTTGGGTTCCACTTACAGGGATTCACGTCCCCCTCAGCTGAGCTCTGCTGGTGGCATGGACACAGTGGCTCAACCGCCTGGACCCACCAGTAAGGAGGTTCACGCAAACTAAATCCAGGTCTCAAGGGCAGGTCCAGCCCTAGGAGGTGCTGACGGCCGTGACCAACACTGATGCAGAAGGAGGGGCTTGTGGCTGCGCCCTGGGGGCACAGCTGCCAGTGTACTCTGACTCACGTCTTCTCTCCCACATATTCTGTCATCCAGGTACTGACCAAATGTGTAATCCTTTAAAAACTCAAGTAAATTCCCTAAGATGTAACATGGAACTGGTGTATAAAGCACTGCAGCACATCAAAAGATGGATGGAGCTGAATCATGCCTGCAAAGTATTGGAATCTATCTATCATCTATCTATCATCTATCTATCATCTATCTAAATCAATCAATCAATCTATCATCTATCTATATCTATCTATCATCTATCTATCTATCATCTATCTCTTGATCTATCTGTCTGATAACATCTGTCTATAATTATTCTATTTGAACTTTTCAAGTCCCCTTGAGTTTTTTTCCCTTTGGGAAAAGAGTTCTCTCTCCTAATTTGTTTATCAAACTAAGGTCAGTAACATGCACTTTAGGTTATCGGTGTTCTTGCTTTTGCTATTTAAAAGCATATGTCTCAACTGCCATCTCGTAAAGGTCACAGAAATCTTAATGTACTTCTAAAACCAGGGGACCAAAAGGCTCAGCTTTCAACACATGTTAGAGTGGGGTGATGCAAATTGTAGAAAATCAGTGGCCTGTGTCTCTCTAAGAATTATTTAATGATGAACTTACCAGCTGAAAAATAAAAGGGTCTCTCTAGAGTCAGCAGGGAAATTCACAAGGGGCTTTCAAAGAGACCTTTTGAAAACAGCAGGAGGACAGGGAAGTAGGTCCACATGTCCTGAATGATCGAGACCTGACCCAAGGCACTGTGGGGACAGAGCAAACCAGGTCCCCAGAGGGACGTGTGTGTCTTTGTGTCAGTGTGTCTGTGTGCAGAGGGAGGCCCTGCAGGGTGCACGGCGGGATGGTGGTTGTTGGGATGTTCCTGAGGGGCCTTCTGGTGGAAAACACCCCCCTACGTGTGATTCCTTTCAGCAGACTCAGATGGGGCTCCTGGTCGCCCAAGGAGGTCTGGCCACTGCCTGTTTGGGGCACAGAACATTGGAGGTGCCCTCTGGCCTCTGTAGTTGGAGGCAGGGGTCTTCAGAGGCCAATGAGGGAGGCTCTGCCTGGCCCGCGAGTGGCACAGCCGGGTGCCAGGCTGCCCCTCAAGAGGAACCCCTGGGGCTCAGGGGTGGAGGCCACCATGCCGGGCAGGTGACAGCACCCGACATTTCTGCAAAGCCCGGGGACCTTTGCAGAACCTGTACCCTATTCTGCTTAAAAGATGAGGTTAGTGAAGGCGGGGTACAGTGTTTGTGTTGGCTGCAGTTTGTTCACCGTTCCTTTGAATTTTTCATTGTTTGCCCTTCTGGGTGCCTGGAGTGGGCACCTGAGAGAAGGTGCTTTTCTTCAGAAAGCCTCAACCCCCTTCAATCACAGTGACCGCACCCCTTCCTTCCCCACAGGCCCCACCAAGAGGTAACACTTTGCATCAGAAGCACCTCTTGTGAGCGACTTTTCACTTCCTGCCTGAGAAGAAAGCAGTGGGTCTGAACTGGAGGGGGTCCAGGAGAAACAGGAGGACAGAGCTTCCCTGGGGTCCAGAGCAGGGGTGGAGACCCCAGATTTCCAACTCAGCTCCTCCTGGGGCCCCTGAATGTGAGAGCAGGGCATTTGCTTCCTCTAGGTCAAAGTTTTCTCCTAAATCTGAATGCTGATTTTTCTAACTTTCTAAATTGACATGGGTATCCCGTGAAGACCTATCCCCTTGGGAAGGGGCAGTGGGCTCCATGAGCCCCTCCCTCACAGCTGACTCACTGGTCCAGGTCAAAGTCTGCATTTCCCCAGGGCAGGCAGCGTGGGTGGGGGGGAGCGGTAAGACTGCACAGCACCTGCCTTGATTCGTCGTAAGAAATTTATGTCCTCAGTACTCACAGTTCTTATTAGGAAAATGCTGGCTGGTTGAGGGTGTTAACGGAGAGAACATATGTAAGTAACTGGTGCATTAGCGACATTCAATAATATTAACTATTATTATTATTATTAAAAATAACGCTCCTCTGAAACAGACCTTGGCTTCCCTTCTTGGAGTGGATGCACTGTTCACGTAACAACCAGCCCTTCTCCCACCACTAACTGTGTCCTGTATTCCCCTGCTCGGTCTCTGCAATCCCAGCGAGCTGGTGAGTCCACGACTCACCACGTGCTGAAGCCGGAAGCTGCGAGTCACCTGACATCCAGCTTGGATTCTACTTTCTCTCGCTTTTGCTACAGCTCTCAAATAAGCTCTCTTATTTCTGTCTGCTAATATTGCCTTACTTAGGTTTTGTATGTATTGTAATATATTAGAGCAATTATCTCATTGTCTTGATAGGATCTGTTTACGTATTTTCCTTTTCTATTCCTTGAAGTCTGGACCTGTGTTTTATTTATCTAGGTATCAACCAGGTCCTATACCTAGCCAGGTGCTTATTAGATACTTTAAAATATCTGTGTAATAGTGGATGGATAGATGGATGGATGGATGGATGGAAGCATGGATGGAAGCATGGATGGGTACAGGATGGATGGATGGATAGATGAATGATGGATAGTTGGGTGGATGGATACATGGATGGATGGATGGATGGATGGGTGGATGGATGGATAGATGGATGGGTGGGTGGATGCTGAATGGATGGACAGATGGATGCATGGACACACGGATGTATGGTCAGGCACACGGATGGATGGATGGGTAATTCTTCATCCCGGACTCTGAGAAGTCCCCTCAGCAGAAAATGAGTTTGAACCCTCAACTCATAAAACTGAATGTCAGGAATTCCCTGTACTTTTTCTTCTCTAGCTGTATCCCCACTCACTCCCTCCTTTTGTTTGCTGTGTTTCCTCCCTCAGACCACTTCCCTTCATCTTGTGCTAAGGTCAACATCCCTCCTATTCTTGTCTTCCGCTTCCCTCTGCTCTCCCAGTCTCCACCTCATTGCTCACAGTTTGAATCTGCAGCTCTGTCTGCATTCCCATTGGCCAGTGCACAGAGAAGCATCTAATCTCTGCTTAGTGCTGAGAAGAAGTATCTGCATTTCTCCCTTCCCAGCCAGGGGAACCTAGCTTCAGAAATCACATACTAACTTGCATGTGTGTGTGTGTGTGTGTGTGTGTGTGTGTGTGTGCAAATCTGTGCACACTTTTACCGGGAGAGCATCTGGGACACAGAACATGTTAAATTCTTCTACTTTAGCTTAAGAATCTTCATTAACAATAAGACCATATATCACTAAGGGCTAAATTACATGGTGCAGACTATACACATGTTAGAGCCTCAGAGAAAAGAAAGAAACTTTCAGGTCAGGGAAATTGGCACTGACCTTTAAGATGTGGAACTGGAGTTAAAACTTGAATGAAAATAGAAAGGGATCTCGAAAGTCAATTTTTAAAGGTTTATTTTATCCAGTACAATCTCACTAATTTGGACCCAATCATCAGGATTCTTAAATAATTTTATTATGCTTTCTCTGAATTTGGCAAGTGAAGATGTAAAGGACACTATAAAAGGAATGCTGAATGTGGATTGGAGACCTCATCTCAATTTACTTTTCTTTTTCTTTTTTTTTTTTTTTGTTTTTTTTTTGCAGTACACGGGCCTCTCACTGTTGTGGCATCTCCCGTCGCAGAGCACAGGCTCCGGATGCTCAGGCTCAGCGGCCATGGCTCATGGGCGCAGCCGCTCCGCGGCATGTGGGATCTTCCCGGACCGGGACATGAACCCGCGTCTCCTGCATCAGCAGGCGGACTCTCAACCACTGTGCCACCAGGGAAGCCCCTCATCTCAATTTAAGTAAGAGGGGAGGAGCAGACAGAAGAGAAGGGAAGCAAAAGAGCAAAAGCACTGCTAGCCCCCATGAGCTGGGTCAAAGTAATATTTCATTTAATCACCCCAAATACGCTACAGGGTGGGTACTATTTCTTGCATGTTACAGATGAGAAATTGAATTCAGACTCATACCCAAGGCTATACCTGGCTTCATGGCAGAATGAGGAATTTAGCTGGTGTCTGGCTTCCTCAAAACTCTTGGCCTCTGTAGATCTGCTCCTTCCAACCCCCTCAGACAACTGATATTCTGATTGCAGCTTATCACAAATTATATTTAATCAAGTACCACTCATTCTAATTGCTATTGAAGGAGAAGAAACTATTTCTTTGAAAATACCTGTAATTCAGGTTTTACCTGCCAGATGGAACTGCCAAATTCCTTCAAAAAAGCAACATCGGACTCTACGTGAATGTTCCATTCCAGAAGAAATGACTGTCCTCAGCCTGCTTCTCTGGGCATGAGATCCATCTGCCTGGATGTAGACACATCCACAATCTTGTTTTGTATCAAGCTCCATGTACATCTCAGCCTTTAGCATGGATCTGAGTGTGCTGTGCCAGCTGCTCTGGTTCCTCAGTTAAGGAACCTCAGAGTAGGGGTCTCCCTCCAGCACGCTAGGTTCTGGGGGTTATGGAATGTGGTCCAGCTGCAGGGATAAACGGCGCGAGGTGAGGCAAGGCCCCAGGTGCAGTAGGTGTAGCTAGGGAGCTCTTAGAGAGGAATGGAAAACAGATGATTCTTCCTGGGGTCCATGACCCTAGGACCTCATTAAAGGGAGGGGAGGGGAGATCCTTCTAGGCAACAGGGGAGCCAGAGCGGAGGAGGAAAGTACATGGCACACTGGAGAGATCTGAGCTGACTTCCTCCATCGTGTGGGCTGGCGGGTCTCAAACATTTGATCTCAGGGCTCCTCGACACTCTTAAAAATGATGAAAGTCACCAAGGGCATTTGCTCATCTGGATTATGTCATTCATATTTACTGTATTAGAAATGAAAACTGATCAATTTTAAAATTTTTATTCATTCATTTTAAAACCATAATAACAAAGCCATTACGTGTTAACACAAACTACTTTTTATGAAAAATAACTATATTTTGCAAAACAACAAAAAATTAAATGAGCCTCATCGTTTTCATTTTTGCAGATCTCTTTGGTGTCTGGCTTGCTGGAAGACAGCTGGACTCTGTGTCTGCTTCTGTGTTGCAATCTGTGGCAACAGGTGTTTTTGAAGTCTATAAAAAAAAGTGAAGACTCACATAGATCGTTGATAAGGAGAGGCATGTCTTAACAGACTTTTTAGACAATTGGAGCTATTCTTCTTTGATTCTATAGTAAAAATCAACAAGAGGTAGTTTCTTCAAGTTTCGTGGCAATATGGAAATTGAACCATGTTCGTGGTTCGTGGCTGAGGTCCACTCCCCAGAATTTCTGTTCCAGTATGTTTCCGGTAAGGACAGGCAATGGGGAGCTTCCCCCTAGAGTTAGGGTGGGAAGGGAGGCAATGGGGTTCTGCAGCACTGTCTACTGGTCCATCAAATACGAAGAGTGGAGGCTCATTCCACCAGCCTCCCTTCCTTCTGGGCCAGGTGTGTGTGTGTGTGGTTACTGGAGAAGGGCCCTGGCTTCCCCAGGACCCCCCACCACTAAGAGCAGAGGCAGCAAGAACAGACACAGCCCCCCTTGTGTCCTCGTGAGGCTCCAGCCCCACCTGTGGGTTCCAGCCTGCTCACAACCATTCTTTCTAATGGCCTGCTGGCAGGCTTGGGGCTCCAGCCTCAGATGGAGGACAGCCTGGTGCAGGCTGCTCAGCCAGCCCCCTTCTGTACTGAGTTCATTGAAAATGGTGTGTGTGTGTGTGTGTGTGTACATATACATCTGTATATACACATACACCCACGCATATACTTATATGCCACTGGTTCTGCTTTTCTGGTTTGTGAACTGAAAAAAAATAAACAACCTAAAAGTTGAGAATTATGTATTATTTGGCAGACAAAACTGAGGACGAAAGCCCGGGACGCAGCCTCTCAGATGGCTCTGAGGGACCGCTCCAAACAGGTAAGGGGAACCCAGGGTATTCAGGAGATTTGCAACAGAAACCAGGTAGTAGGAACATCAAAAGATTACTGTTAATGAAAGAAAACCAGACGTCTCAAGTTAGGGAATTTAGTGCTTTTCTATGTATGGGAAGATGCCAGAGTCTGGGCTCACTGACATCATCCCTTTGATGTGCACCTAGCTACCTGAGGCCAGCACGCTGCTTTTCTCCATCCTGGATCCCCTCAGGGTACAGAGTTTGGAGCCGCTGTAGTGGCTGAGAGCTTGGCAGTGGGCAGCCTGTTTGTCTCCATCCTAAGTCCCCTCGGGTCACTGTTGGGGCAGCTCTCATGTGATGGCTTGACGACTGCAGAATCATTTGTTTACTGATACGGCAGCAGCATTTTTCATTCACAAGACCTTCATCGTCCCATGTCTGATATTTCTGTAACAGTCTCCAGTGTTTTGTCTCACCCTCCCTCCCTCATTCTATCCTTTTCAAATCGATCTTCCTCAGTGTTGTCCTAGGACAGCTCAAAACACACATCTGTTTATTTCAACTTTTTCCTAAGAGTCTTTCTACCTTCAGAACAAATCCCAAGAAAACCCGGAAAGAATCCTCAGCCCTTAGCAGGGCTTCCCAGGTCTTACACAGCACGGACCCGACCTTTCTTTCCAAGACCATCTTCTGCTAGCCTCCACCCATCCCACGTGGCCATCACGAGGTGGCCAGTTTTGTTTTACACCTTCTTACAAACTCTCTTGCCTTTGCCTGGAAGGTCTGCATTTCCCATCAACTTCCTCACCCCAAACGTAAACACTAGATAATAATATTCCAGTGGGAGTTAATTACTAACACCCAGGGGAAATTAATCACTCTTTCATCATTTTATTGCACTTTGTACATATATCTATTTACTTGTAAACTGTTTCATAATTGTTTATCTATATGACTGTTTGTCCTATAATGCCAGCAACTATGTCTTGTAAGGGTAGAAACATTGCCTAGAGTATACTGAGAACTCAACAGATGTTGGAAGAAGTAAACTGAGGTTCATGTCTGTGAAAGATCATGTATCCATTCACACCTCCACCGTCTTATCTAACATGACTCCTAAGATGTTGAGGATAAGAGGGGAAAATTGCAAACTCATTCACTTTGATTTCTCACTATTTTAGGAAACACTTACTAAAAACCTACCATAGCCCAGGAAAAAAAAGTACCCTGTATTCTGCATGCAGATACACATGAGACTTGGCATATACTGTGGCTAGAAAGAATTCTGCCCTAGGGCCACACGTGCAGGCGTGTGGAGAAGACTTTGCCTGGAGTGGAAGACAACTGTGGACTGATTCACCTGCGAAGTTTGTACCTGAAAGAACTCAGGAAGGTGCGAACAGTAGAGACGGGCTTCCTGCTAGTAGAGAGGCATCCTGCAGCGTGGTTGTGATATCCCTCAGGTAGTGGGTTTCTGCTGAAACTTATTTAGAATAAAATAGAGGAAATTTACTTCTGAGTCTGTCAGAGAGAGCTGGTCAGGTGGGAGAGGAAGCAATCAAGGTATAAAGCATTTGGCTCTGATGCCGTCCACTGATGGTGGAATTTGACTGGATGACTGGATCCAGCTGTATTCCTCCATTTCTACTACCCCAAGTGTCCTTTTCTCACATTCAGGTCATTGGCTGGTTCAGGTGGGAGAATTTGCCACGAAACCTTCTCATATCCCTTCCCTATGAAGCTGATTTTCTGCTATTTTAACTCAAATAAAATGTTCCCGTCTGTTCATTAGCTGGCAACCTACTCCCTTGACTTCATGTGCCAGGCAAGATCACTTCCTAACATCCCAATTGTTCCTGAGGTCATTCTGAAGCCCAGTTTGTGCTTTTCTGCCACCAGTTTTACTTACAGAAGAGTTGGGTCCTTTGTGTGAATGGCCATCCTGTCAAAATGTTTTTTTCAGACAATTAAAGTATTAAAACGAAGGTAAATAGCCCATAATTATTTAGGCAAAAGTATTTGATATAATAATCATACTTTTTCTTCTTTACAGTGGCCTTGGAAATTCTTAAGTCTTGTCATTTGGTCTGTAAGGAGTTGCAGTAGCAGAAATGACATAGAAAAGATGCTGGGGACAGTGGCCTCTGCTTTTGATCAGCTGCATGATGTCATCAAGCAGGTCACGTGGCAACCTTGGGTCCCAGGGTGAATTAAAGGGTAGATTTCAAGGATTTCTAAGTTCTTGCCCACCTCACCCTAGAACCTTCTGACAGTATAGGCTAGCTATGAAATACCTATGAGGACTGTATGGGCTACTTCAGGTGCTGGCTGGGTTTCTATGGCCACTTAGATCTCTGGGTCCTCGTACCTATGAGGATTGTATGGGCTACTTCAGGTGCTTGCTGGGTTTTTATGGCCACTTAGATCTCTGGGTCCTCTTTGGATTTTTCACTTGCTTCCCAAACAGAATCACAGAGGCGGGGTTCACACAGAGTGCATTGATTACAAAGCTGGTCCATGCAGTTTTGCTAACCTGGGACTTCAGTTCCCATGTTCTTGGGGTGTAGGTCACAATCTTAAGGGTCTTGGGTGCCTAAGCCCCACCCAATACCATCCCTGGGTGGGGAGTTGGGGGGGCGGTGGGATGGCAGAGAGAAGAGTGACCAAAGAGCATTCCATTAGCTTCTGTTAGGGTAACTCACGTTGTTCTCAAGATCCCTGACCAGGCCTGGAGCCCAGCTTGGTCAAGGCCGTCCAGTCAGAGTGTGGTGTTCGGTGGACTTCAGAGGCCCTGTTACTCCAGGCCCATCTGCCCTTGGTGCAGACCAGACCTCTGGTCCCAGGCTGCCTCCGCCATCTTTCCTGGGGATCAAGGCTGGTCCAGGGACTTGTCATCGATGGCACAGGGTCCATGGGGTTCGTAGCAGCCAGGATACGACCACATCACCGGTCCTGACGTGCTCCTACTTCTTTTCAGTTCCCAACTCTCAGTCTTCTTCCTGTTTAGTCCCGCTCCAACGCTTTGAGCAATATGTATTAATTCTCTCCAGTTTCTAGAACCTTGGCTTGGATTTACTGGGTCTCATCACCCATTGCAGACCTCCTGGGAGACGGGACTGTCCCTCGTGCCCCAAACTCGTCAATGGTGGTGGGAGCGTTCAACCGGCAGAGATGCCAATGAAGGAGCAAAATTCCGGTCTAAGGGCAAGGCATTCACGCAATTAGACTGAGGTACAAACTCAACGCGTATCATCCCTGTAGAGCTTTGTACTCAGTTGAGAAACATTTGCTAAGTTAGGTGTTGGTGGACTGAAATATGGCAGGATGAGATTGTCTTTGTCTTTCAGGATGCCCTTCTCAGCTTTAACCTTCCCTTCCCTCTTTGTTAACTTGTTAACAAAATAAAAAATTGTTAGCATAAAACTTATGCTATGAGAGAAGCTGGATCCTTGCCTTACATCATATTAAAATTTTCCTCAAAATGGATCAAGCACCTAAATACAAGATCCAAACCGAGAAAACTTTTAGAAGAAAACACAGAGGAAATGCTTCATGACGTTGGATTTGGCAATGACTTCTTGGATTTAACACCAAAATCATAGTCAACAGAAATAAAACTGGCTAAGTCGGACTAGGACAACACTAAAAACTCCTGTACATCAAAAGACATGGTCCACAGAGCGGAAAGGCAACTTATAGAATAAGAAACGATATCTGCAAATTACAAATCTGACGAGAGGTTAATATCCAGATTATAAAAGTAACTCTTACAGCTTAACAACAAAAGAATAAATAACTCAATTAGAAAATGAACAAAGGACTTGAATAGACATTTCTCCAAATTAGATGCACAAATTGTCAACAAGCACATGAAAACATGCTCAATGTCACTAACCCTTAGGGAAATACAAATCAAAACCACAGTGAGATGTTACCACACACCCACTTGGATGACTAATGTCAAAAAAAAAGGAAAAGAAAAAGAAAATGCCAAGGGTTGGTGAGGGTGTTGGGAAATTAGAACTCTTGTGCACTGTTAGTAAGAATGTAAATTGGTGCAGTCACTATGGAAAACAGTATGGAGGTTCCTCAAAAAATTAAAAATATGATTCAGCAATTCTGCTTCTGGTATAAATCCAGAATTGAAAATGGGTCTTGGAGAGACACTTGCATGCCCATGTTTGTGTCAACACTGTTCACAATGACCAAAAAGTGGAAGCAACCCAAGTGTCTACCCAAGGATGAATGGAGAACAGAACGATGTCTGTACATAGATTAAAATATTATTCAGCCTTAAAAAGGAGGCAAATTCTAACACATGCTACAACATGAATGGACCTTGAGGACATTGTGTGCAGTGAAATAAGCCAGCCCCCCGACACACACAGAGACACACACACACAACAAATACCCTGTGATTCCATTATATGAGCTGTGTAGAGAAGACAAATTCACAGATACAGAAAGTCGAATGGTGGTTGCCAGGAGCTGGGTGGGGCAGGGAAGAAGGGGATTGTTTAAGGGGAACAGAGTGTCACTTTTGCAAGGTGAAAAAGTTCTGGTGATTGCCCAACAATGGGAAGGTACTTAACCCGAACTGCACGCTTAAAAATGGTTACGATGATACATTTTGTTATCTGTATTCTAACACAATAAAAAAAATTTTAAAAACCTTATGCTGTGAGAAATGACCAATATTGACAACAGGAAGAAAGAAGGGTGAAGACTAAGAGAAAGGAATCAGCAGATGCCCCAAGAAGCCCAGTTTGGAGGGAAAGCAGCTTACTCAATCCAATTGGTGCATAAATATTTTGCACCATCCCATGGATACCTTGTGTATCCTTGGTCCCCTGAGTAAGGTGATATTCTTGGGTGTTGGTTTATACCAGGACAGGCTTGCAGACCACCGTGGGCATAAACAGAGAATAAACATATGCCCTGGGCTTCCCTGGTGGCGCAGTGGTTGAGAGTCCGCCTGCTGATGCAGGGGACACGGGTTCGTGCCCCGGTCCGGGAGGATCCCACATGCCGCGGAGCGGCTGGGCCCGTGAGCCATGGCCACTAAGCCTGCACGTCTGGAGCCTGTGCTCCGCAACGGGAGAGGCCACAACAGTGAGAGACCCGCGTACCACAAAAAAACCCAAAAAAACATATGCCCTGTGCCTTTCGGTAGCTAACTACCGGGGGAGACAGACTCGTATCCAATTAGCCGGCGCTATAATTTCATCGGTGCTCTTAGGAAAATATAAAGAAAGTGTCATGAAAGCAGCTCCTTTTCCCTGAGCATATCAGAGAAGCCATCGAGGAAACGTGGCCTTCAGGGTCTTTCGGATTAAGGGAGGAGCTGACCGTGTGCAGGGTCCAGGCGACAGCACAATAGCCTACCCCACGTGGCTGGAGCAGGATCTGGAAACCGAGGAGCCTTGACAGGTGATGAGGACAGAGGCTACAGGACAGGAGAGGCTGGCAGCAGTGTCCGTCTGACACCACCCCTGCCACTGGCCGCCCAAGAAAGGCTGCCCTGTCCTCAGCGTTCCCCTCGGGAGGTGCCACGCACATCCCTGACCGATGCGATGCAGGTGGGCATAACCCAGGTTCTCAAGGGCGTTCAACTGGGGGAAAACTGAGGTTTCACAGTGAGAAGTCATTTTCCCTAGTTCTCACTCAAGGCTGGACAATTCCAATTCCCCACACCTGTCATTCAGCCATCATTTTAACTACTCTCTGTCAGCGTTTGCATTAGGTCCTGGGAGTACAGTGAAAACCAAAGCACGTTCCCTGCCCTCACAGAGAGCAGGAGAGAACAGGAATATGGACACACAGTTTGCCATGAAGCCAGGAGAAGCGTGGTTGTTGTCAGAAGTCACACTCGGGTTGGTACGTGCCCAGCACACGCCAGCCCAGCACTGCCTGGATGCCCCCGTAAACCGGAGAGGTTGTGCTGCCGTGAGAAATCCCATTTTACAGATCAGAAAACCGAGACCTGGAGAAGTTCAGTAATGCAGGGGGAAATGGTGTGAAGCCCAGAGCAGAGCGGCGGTGGGACCAAGCAGTCTGTCATCTCAGAGGGGCCAGGGCGTCCTTTGAAATGAACGGGCAAAAGGACAAGCCCAGGCCAAGACACGGCTGGGGCTGGTGGCAGGGACAGTGCCTTGGAGATGGGAGGTAACTGGTCCAGGGCCTCGAACTCCACACCATGTGTTTTTCATTCTGCCCGTAGATCGGGCAGCTTCCCTTGGGCTTCCACGGGGATTCTGCTTTTGCTTTAGACAGAGTTCATTAAACGATGTGTTGGCCGTGATAGCCGTGCAGTTATATACCCCGAGCGCCTTCACACATGGCTGGGCTTTGCACCAGCAGATGAACAACTGGCTGCCACGATGCCATCAGCGAGTTCAGCCCTGAACCAAAGGCTGTTTCTGTCCGAGTCAGCTTCTGAGGGATCCAGACCAGAGAGCTCGGGTCTGGGGGCAGCGTGAGCCCCAGAGGCACCCGCCAGCCACTGCAGACCCTGTGGGTTCCAGCTCAGAACAGCCACTTGGACCCCAGGGATGCCGGGGTCAGAGGCAGAGCACACACGGGGCCCAGCAGGGCAGCATTTGTCAGACTTTCCAGGGAAGGAATCCTGTCAACTTTGCCAAGTTCCTCCTCTCTCCAGACACTTCCATCAGAAATGCGTTTTTGTGTATAATAAATTGCTTCTCCTTGGCGAAAAATCATTTCTCGCTGTTATCTCTGTGATCGGTAACTTCTGGTGTCCTTTAATGGACTTGCCTTGATTATACGGCTAAGTCATTAAAGGCTTAGTCCCCGGCACAATGGTATCTTCTGTAGAGTGATCCGTGAGAGCTTTTGAGAGGCTTACCAGCCGCGGCCTTAATTTTACTCATTCGTCTTAATTTTTTGTAATCATTTTTTGTAAAGAGGGTATAGTGTCAGGCTTGCTTCCCTGCCTCTGACAGATCCAATCTAGCAGATAATTACCATAAGGAAATTGATGCTTTAGTGTGCGGGAGAGAATTTAATTCACTCAGACACCCTACAGCACAATGCATTCCACAAGATATGAGGACTTAAGTTTTTAAGAAATTAAATTTTACTATTAACATGATTACTTATGTTGAACATCATTAACTAGCTTTTTTAACTGTTTGAAATAATTACGAGCTCACTTGCTGTGTCTCAAATCCAGAGGCTGCATTAAATATGGGATAAGGATCCATGAAATGAAAAGAAAATCCCGTCCTCTTTTCTCTCTCTCCAGTCTTCCAAAATCTGCTCTTTAACACCCACGGAGGAGGGCTGAGAATATGCTGTCTTTGAAAAATATATATTCTTTTCTGCATGAAGTTTTAATGCATACTTTAATAGAAGTATTACAGTAACAGGTCTGGCCTGGGGCAAGGTTATTAGTGTAAAGGGTTGGAAGAAACAGAAAAGCACTTGGGGATAGAGTGACCATGGTTATTCACGCACTTTGCAGAGCAAGGGTGTACTGCAGACATGAACCACTTACAGTATTTCCTGTTTTTCTTTTTTTTTTTTTTTTGAGACCTGAAGAAAACAACAACAGCAATCCCAAGTGCAAGCTCAGGACCACCAGAAAGTCAAGACACAAAGACAGGATGTAAAACAACCTCTTTGGCGTAGGCCGGTGAGAAGCAGCGTCCCAGGCCCTGAAGAGAGGCCTGGATAGAGAATTTCTTTTCACTGAGTCTAAACTTTTTTTAACTAGATTCCCAAGAGTTCCTCAATCCTTTCCTAAACGTGAAGTGAAACACTTGACAGGAAATTTCTGGACAAAGCCAGCCCAGAAGTTCCCTTTATCCAGCACCTCTGCCCGTTCACATTTCCTCTCAGGAGAAACTTTCAGAGAAGCCTGTCCTGCGCTGTGTCCCAGACAGACCCTGTGACCGTTTGGGTAACAGCAGGGGATTGCCCAAGGGTCCCAACCAGAAAGTCCCCCTGCCCCTGGGCTGAGGAACCTGGGCAGCCTCTGTGATGGTCCTGCTGTAGCGGCTTCTGGGATGCACGCTTGCGGCCCCAGCTGTCTCGGCGGCATCCCTCCCGGGTTTCTGGGTGGATGTGTAGGTTCCAGATACATCGATTCCTGGAAATGATGATGTTTCACCAGGACCATCAGGGCTCCCGAGATGGAGGGCCGTTCCATAAGCCGGGAAAATGAGTGCCAAGGTTTAAAAACCATATTCATCAGATATGAGAAGGGTGCGTCTGTCCTTACCTCTCCCTGCTAATTGCTCCATCATTTGAAACCTTAGATGTTACTTTATTTAACAACATATTTGCACTCTGTGTCCGTATTTTTAAGCTATAAGAGACAAAAAGGGAAGCAAAAATGCAGGCAATACAAAACTGTAACACAGTGGTCTCTGTCTGAAATAGTCAAGTGGTAAGGGAGGTCTGGGGTCAGATCCCATCAGCCACATTATCCCATTCATCTTTTACAGCCATTCCAAGAAGTCTATCTATATATAGCCTATACATATAGTTAGAAAATATGAGAAAATTGGGACTTAGGTTACATGTGTCCAAACATATACAGCTGCCATTACAACTAATAATACTAGCTAATAATTTCAGACACCTCACTCTGTGCCAAGCATGGTTCTAAGCACCTCACTTACAGTGACAGCCTTTACACACACACACACACACACACACACACACACACGGCACTATCACTACTCCCTTTTACAGTTGGGGAAACCTGCATGCAGAGAGTTAAGGAACACACTCATGGCATCAGTTAACAAGTGGCCGAGCTGGGATTTGAACCCAAGGTTACTAATGGGAGTCCACGATCTTAACCGTGAGGCTATGCTTAGGGGAAAGCCCAGATCCATCTCCACGGCACCGAAGGCCACGTCGGCCGTCGCATCACTAGTATCATCAGAGTTCTACCATTTCTTCGCTCCCCCCACCAGCCAGCATTTCTTCCCAAACGTTCACTGACACCCGTTCCCTGCCGGACGGCCAGGCAGGGAGGATGCCAGCTGCATCTGCACAGAGACATGTGCGTCACATGAACGCACAGTGAAACGTTTGGCCTCTCAGATGACTGTGTTTGTCGTGGAGAATGTGACTGAGGCCCCCAAGGCCAGGCGGCTCCTAATCCAGCTCCCCGCCTTGCCCTCCCCCGCCCTGACCGCACACGCTTCCTCTTTCCCCCGGGGCAGCTCTTCCCAGAGTGCAGGCTCCTGACTTCTGCCCCGTGGAAACGCACATCGCCAGGCAGTGCAGGTTCACCAGTTCGTGGCTGGATTCAGTCTGGAGGCTGGCCTGCCGCCCTTGAATTCCCTAGTTGTCTGGAAAGCTCCGTTCTGCGCTCTGAGTCACCGTAGCATCCAGAGAGGGCGGGCTGCCGTTCCTGACCTGGATCTCTAGCAGCTGGTCTGGCTCCCCAGCTGTGAGGAGGCATGTCCGCTGATGCACGTCTTCTCTGCCGGGATCCACCCTGAAGGAGGGGCTGAGTCCGTGGAGGGGGCCTCAGGGATGCACCAGGCAGGGACCAGACACAAGTGACTTTCACTCGTGCTCAAAAAAATGTCTCAGGGCGGCACAAAAGCCATCCCCGTGATGTAACAGGTACATCAGGAGTAAGGGAGGGCTGGAGAAAGGGCTTCATTTAGGGCCCAGGTTTGCCCACCCCACTCCACCCCCCATCGCCTGTGGCTTCCGAAATGTTCCATCGTGGGACTTGGTGGGCAGCAAACGGAAGCCATCTCTAAGTCCAGAATCGCCAGCGAGAAGTTTTTAGGAATTTAGGAGCTAACAAGGCTCCAGGAAGCTTCCAGCAGGTGATAACCAGGGCCCACCCGGACTGACATGACAACACTTCCTTCTCTCATCGGGCTCATTCACGGGTGACCACTTCCATGACACTAAGTTCCAGAAGGCGCAGGGTCCTGTCTCGTCCATCTCTCTGGTCCTAGCACCCGGCACAGACCCTGGCACGCGGTAGAGCTGAGTGACTGTGGAAACGTTATTGTTTGGGGGGTTTCCTGTTAATCAGTTTTCCACCCTTGTTGCTCGTCCTATGACCCGTGGAAATTTCTCTTTTTATTGAACTGTAGCTGATTTACAATGTCATGTTAGTTTCAGGTGTACAGCAAAGTGATTCGGTTATACACATACACATATGCATTCTGTTTCAGATTATTTTCCCGTGTAGGTTATTACAGAGTATTGAGCAGAATTCCCTGTGCTCTACCGTAGGTCATATTTGGTTATCTATTTTATATATACTAGTGTGTATCTATTAATCCTATACTCCTAATTTAAACCTCCCCCAACCTTTCCACTTTGGCAACCACAAGTCTGTTCTCTATGTCTGTGCATCTCTTTTCGTTTTGGAAATAAATTCATTTGTGTCATATTTTAGATTCCACATGTAAGCGATATCATATTGTATTTGTCTTTGTCTGACTTACTTCACTTAGTGTGATGATCTCTAGGTCCATCCATGTTGCTGCAAATGGCATTCTTTCATTTTTAACGGCTGAGTGGTATTCCATCGTATATGAATACCACATCATATTTATCCATTCATATGCTGATGGACACTTAGGTTGCCTCCATGTCCTGGCTATTGTAAATAATGCTGCTATGAACATAGGGGTGCAAGGATCTTTTCAAATTAGAGTTTCGTCTGAATATATGCCAGGGAATGAAATCACTGGATCACATGGCAACTCTATTTTTAGTTTTTTGAGGAAGCTCCATATTGTTCTCCATAGTGGCTGCACCAACTTACATTCCCACCAGCAGTGTAGGAGGGTTCCCTTTTCTCCACACCCTCTCCAGCATTTGTTATTTGTAGACTTTTTGACAATGGCCATTCTGACCAGTGTCAGGTGGTACCTCATTGTGGTTTTGAACCTGTGGAACTTTTTAAGGACTCAACTTACTGAATCAGAAGCTAAGAAGGTGTGGTCCGGAACAGATGTATCTGCTGAAATTTCTGAGGAAACCGATACTCACAGATTTTGACCCCAAGCACCCGGCTAGTAACCGCCAGGGCTGGTCTGCTATCCCAGGTCTGTTGCCTGCCAGTTTGCTGCCTGTACATCCTCGCACACCTGACTCCTCTCGTCCCCTCAGTCCTCAGACACCGACAGGTCCTGGTGCAGGACCGTCGGTGGGCACTGTCCACGGCGAGCTGGCCCCAAGTTGACACACACCTCAACGAACCGAAAACTTCTGTCACAGAGGAACTTCCTTTTCAGTTGGGGGAGGGGGGTGTTAATTCTTAAAATTGGTTTGCATTTCACAGTCAGAGATACTATCCATGTGCTACAAATCATAATCTTTTGAACTCATTAAAAAATAGACGGTTTGTCTTCCTTTGGGCTCATTTTGTCCTTTTCTAGAGGGGAAACCTGGACTGCAGTCTTGGGGGAACTTGGCCAAACTCCACCGCATTCTCTACCAAGCCCAACTTTACGAGGGACCCCCGTCCCCTCCCACGCCTCCCGTGGACTCTGATCTAGTAGCGCACGGTCACATTTGGAGTCAAAGAGACCAGAAGAAATAGAGCTTCACACCTCATGCTCCTGTAGCCCTCCAGCTCCGAGATGGGGATTTCGACTCTTCTTAACTCTGAGCCATGCTAACTAACCTTCTTCAGACAAAGTTCCTTTCTTGCCTAAGTGGGTCCCTTTCTGCTGCTTGCCACACAGACCATGACACCCAGTTACCACCCCCCCCCCAGGCGCTCACCCACTTTCTGACCAAATACTGATGCTTCTACCCATGAAACAGCTTCAGAGTCCCCCTCCTGCCCCACCTGGACCCCCCGAGTGCAGCCCCGCACTCGGGGCACAGCCCTGGTCCCCACATCCAGGTGCACGGCCTGCAGCTCCCCCGCCATCCCACACAGCCATGTGGTCGCCCTAACCCGGGCACTGGATGGCCCTACCTCGGGGGCCCCCGCCTTCTTTAAGGGCTCCCCATCAACAGCTGGACTGACCCCCTGGCTTTGCAGAGCCACAAGGCCCTCTGTGACCTGCCCCTGCCTCCTGTTCGCCACTTCCTCTTCTCTCCCTGTGTCCCTGCCCCACCCGTCAGCAGGAAGTTCGCTTCAGTAACACTGCATGGGTTTCCCAAAGCATGAGATGACCTTGACCCCTGGGCTTCAGCGCGCGCTATTTCTTCATCTGGGAAGAGCCCGCTCTTCTTGTTCGCTTGGCAAGCTCTCGCTCAAGCTTGGAGATTCTGTCTGTCCTCCCTCCACGGTGGAGCCTTGGGGGGTGGTCGAAAGCTCGTGCTCTGCGGCCAGGCTAAAGAGACGTGCGTCCCAATCCTGTCACCTGATGGCCACATCACCTCAAGGAGGTCATTTTTACCTCTCTAGACCTCAGTGTCCCCACACGTAAAACGCTCCTTCATAGGGTTCACTGTGAGGATTGATCCAGACTGAGCGTGTTGACACCTAGCCCAGAGGCTCAGGAAAGCTAAGCATTGCCGTCACAGTCAGCACCTTGAACCACTGTACTGTTTACACCTGATTTCTGCACTAAACGGTAGACAACTCCTTCCTATCAGAGGCCAGGTCTTTCCTGTACGTGTACACGGTGTTCAGAGCCCTGGCACGTCACATGCTCTGGGTCAATGTGTTGGTTCGACGCCCAGCTGCGGCAAGGCATCGCTGATGCCGGGAGGTTTTGAATGCACTTCTCACCTTGATAAACCAGAAGAAGAAGACCCCCATGGGGAGAGCGTGAGGCACCCACTTATCATGGTCTTTGCTGTCAGTAGAGACCTGCGAAAACACCGTCAACGGAAGACAAGCCCAGACATTTTAGTTCTCAGTAATGCTTTGGAAGATTTGCCCTTGAGAGTTGAGGGCAGAGGGGGGACCCACCACATCCCCGATGACTGAGGAAACACCGGGGAGCCCGTTCAGGGAAATGGTCACGGTGGTGGGCCTTGGGCCCTGGGGTGAAGGGTGCCTGAGGCAAAGGGAACTGAAAAGGGCAGAGGTTTATGACAGAAGAGAGCCAGCTGAAATCACTTTTTTTCTTCTGGAAATGTGTGGCGCGTCCTACATCAGAGTTTGGGCCAGTGTAATCATTAGCAGTTTGGGCCAAAGCGTCAGATGAAATTTCAGCTCCATCCCTTAATAGGCACCTTACCTGTGAATTTGGGGACTTTTTAACATCTTCAAACCTCCGTGTCCTCATACGTAAAGTGGAACAGTAATACGTACGCCACGGGGCTGCTGGGAAGATGGATGTTCTAATGCATAAGAAAGATTTTGCGGCGTTCCTGTCCTATACAGAAAGTGCAAATGATGATTACGCATCCTAAGAGACTTTCTGTAGCTTAATATATATTCTAGATCCAATGGGGATCTCCAAGCGGCTTGGGAAAAGAAAATAAATATAACTTTTGGAGAACAGCTGCAAAGATTAGAATCTACATGAGAAACAGAAACTATTTCTTGAGTCCTTATTCTGTTCCAGGCAGGATGCGAGGCACCACATGTTTTGTCTCATTTCCTCAACATCCAAGGGTTACACACCAAAGCATTTGCAAGGCTCCTTCTTCTTCCAGAAATTCTCAGGATGGAGAGCCCAGACTGTGCATCCAATCAGAGCAGACGAGCATCTGTATTTGAACATCTCTGTACATTGATCAGCAATAACGGGGTTAATGATGCTCTCAGGCAAAGAGTCTCAATTATGTTTCAACATTAACACCCATTAAGATGAATGACAATGCATTATAAGTAGTGTTTCCATTTGAAATTGAAATTGTATCAATTAGCCTTTAAACTAGCCCAAATAAATTCCGTTTGGTAGCTCAAAAATGATTCAAATGCCATGATTTTGAATAAGAGGTTTTTAAAAAGATTTTTATTCTCTTCTAAAGATTCATACTAATAATCATCATCTCCGCGTCTATGATCTCTTAAGAGAGAACAGGAACAGGGACCAGCCGCTGGTAAATCATCCCAGCTGATGAGGGGTGAGCACAATTATAAGAACAGTGATTTCCCAAAGGGGAAAAGAGACACAGAGGAACGAGGTCCCTTCGCACTGCTGCCGATGGGGAGAAGTCTTAAAATCTGGGAAGAAGGGGGTCCAGATATTTAATGGGTCCTGTGATGCCACAGACTCTCAAAGACGGCTTGGCTCCAGCCTCCAGTGGGTCCTCCACCCCAGCCATCACATAGCAGGGCTGTGGCTCAGAATCTAGAAGGATATTCCCCTTCTCAGTTCCCATCTGGCTCTCCTACAGCTTCCCCTTCGATGACGCACACACCTGCCTCCTATCTGAGTGTAGGCACCACTGAAGGCATCGGCCCGACTCTGCTCGTCTCTCCAGCCCCCCCATCTCCCTTTACCTGGCAGACGCGTGCTAACAACACATGCCCAGGTAAACAAACACCCATCCTTTTAGCCAGTGGACCAGCTCACTGACGTGTACACACGTTTGCTGTTCGCCTCTTGATGAAACTCCCAAACTATTTCTCTGCCAAAGTTCGGACTAGACCTTCCCCCTCTGCATTCATGGCCAGAGGTGGACATGGGCAAGGTGCAGCGAACATCCAGGGCTGCTGCCCGACCGTCATGGGGCCGGATGTAGGGCGGGGCTGGCACTGGGTCAAAGGGTCCCAGAGAGAAAGCGCTCAAGAAACACCAGCCCTTGCCCCCTGCGTGCTGCAAGGTTACGGTGCCCATGGGTTCCTGCGGTCGGGAGTCCAGCTTCTCCTTCTGGTGCTGGAGCAGCTGGAGGAGAGGGGCAATGCCTTCCTTGTCTTCTTTGTGGCTGCCCTCAGCACAGCTCACCTGACCCAGAGCGCAGCTGGGCAGCGGGACCAACACAGCTGTACGCAGAGGCGCCCACGTGTCCTGGCCACGTGCTGAGCCCAGGGTGTCCTGCTGGTGATGTCCTCACATCACCCTCCTGCAGCCCTCAGTCACCAGGCTGGCCACCCTGCTGAGGGTGACACTAAATTCCTCTCTGTGGGCCCAGAGCCCTGGGTGACCAGCAGCGTTTGAGGACAGACGTGCCATTCTGCTCCCTTGGTCCACGTGTCCTGCCTCCTTCTACACACACACACACACACACACACACATTTTTTTTTGAGAATGTTGACTACAAAGTTTTTATTAGAGATTAACAAGCCAGAGTGTCATGGTTGAAGTATTACCGCATAAGGCACTGAATGACCATGTCCCGTCTGACAGGAGCTGGTTCTGTTTCCTGAAATTTTTAAAAAATTAAAGGAGAGTTGATTTACAATGTTTCAGGTGTACAGCAGAGTGGTTCAGTTATTTGAATATATATATATATGTTCTCTTTCAGATCCTTTTCCCTTGTAGGTTTTTACAGAATATTGAGTAGAGCTCCCTGTGCCGTACAGTAGGTCCTTGTGGGTTATCTGTCTTATATATAGTAGTGTGTATCTGTTAATCCCCAACTCCTAATTTATCCCTCCCTCCCCCTTTAGTAACCATAAGCTTGTTTTCTATGTCTGTGAGTCTATTTCTCTTTTGTAAATAAGCTCATTTGTATCATATTTTTAGATTCCACATGTAAGTGATATCATGTGATATTTGTCTTTCTCTGTCTGACTTACTTCACTTCGTCTGATCATCTCCAGGTCCATCCATGTTGCTGCAAATGTCATTACTTCATTCCTTTTTATGGCTGAGTAATATTCCATTGCATACATGTACCACATCATTTTTATCCATACACACATTTTTGCATGTGGCTCCCAGGGTCTCAGATCTCCACAGCCACCATTAGGGAAGGACGCCCCATCTAAGCTGTCGTGTTTTCTTCCCTGGAAGGTGCTGGGAGGTGGCCATGGAACACAATTTGTCTCCATGTTGTGAAACTCTTTACACTTTGGTAAAACTGTCCGACATTTGAACCTCCACAAGTCCTTTGCTTCTCAAATGAGTTATGGAAGATTAAACAGTCCTAAGCGACTTGCTTTTCAGGACGGGACTGAGTCTTGCTTTAAGACAGCTGCGGCCTTTCTCCCTGGACCTCTCGTCTCTCTCGGGAGCCTGGGTGCCAGGCTGGACTCTCAGATCTAACGTGCCCTGGTTTGTCCTCGAGCATGTTTTTAAACTGAAGTATAGCTGATTTACAATATTATAGTAGTTTCAGGTATACAACGTAGTGATTCAATATTTTTATAGACTATACTCCATGTAAAGTCATTACAAAACAATGGCTACATTTCCCTGTGTTGTACAATACATCCTTGTTGCTTATCTATTTTATACATAGTAGTTTGTACCTCTTAATCCCATACTCATAATGTGTCCCTCTCCCTTCCCCTTTGGTAACTATGTTTGTTTTCTATGTCTGTGACTCTCTTTCTGTTTTTAATCTTTGAAAGCCTTGTTTACCTTGTCTGTAAAATGGGTGCAGTCATTATACCCATCTGGAAAATAAGATGATCCAGGAAAATGGAAGTCCTCAACAAATGTAAGTGAATATTTTATGACAATGATGGTTGCGTCAGTCCCATGGCCATGGTAGCTATAGCCCAGAGGCAGCCATGCCTGGATGATGGGTTAGAACCGGAGAACCCTGTGCCCACACAGTTACCGGTTATACGACCTGAACAAATAACTTCTTCCCCAAAATGAGGGGTAATGTCCCTCGCATGTCTTCCATCCCCCTCTCTCTCCAAAGGCGAGGTGGAATTGGGTCTTATCAGGTTGGCTGTTAGCTGCATGCGTCTGGGTAAGACTCCACCTCCGTGGGCCCAGGTTTGTTTATAAAGTAGGGTCAGTGATTCCCTCAGAGTCAGGGCTGCTGTGGAGCTAACACACTCTCTGGCACGAAGCAGACGCTCAGGAAAGAGACATGATACACCAACTGGGAGTGCCCACAAAATCAGTCGTGAAACCTGTGAAACGTCTTCATGGCTCTATTTGTTCTGGGATGACATAAATATAAGACCTCTGGTCCAGAAGCAAAATGGAAAGAAAGAAGAACTATAAGTGCCCCCTCTTGGCGGGAGAGACCTAAGCCCCTACTATCCCTCTTCCCAGGCCCCCACCCCTGCCGCTGCAAAGCGCAAGGGTGGCTTAATGGACCTCATGCTGGGGAACCCGGATGAATTTTATTTGCAGAGAAGGCTCAGTAATGTCCAGGAAAGTGCATGCATATGCATCCACATTGTATCATCACGTGAACTTGTAGAAAGCCGAAGCAGTTAGTAAAAGCGGCGTAGACATATAGACACTACCAAACGTAAAATAGATAGCTAGCGGGAAGCAGCCGCATAGCACAGGGAGATCAGCTCCGTGCTTTGTGACCACCTGGAGGGGTGGGATAGGGAGTGTGGGAGGGAGGGAGACGCAAGAGGGAAGAGATATGGGAACATATGTATATGTATAACTGATTCACTTTGTTATAAAGCAGAAACTAACACAACATTGTAAAGCAATTATACTCCAATAAAGATGTTAAAAAAAAAAAAAAAGCGAAGAACTCTGGAACTGTCCTTCCCCACTTAACAGCTGTGTAGCCCTTCAGGGCCTCCGTTTCCTCCTTGGTAAATGGCACTCTCAGCAAGGACTAGCTCCTGGAACTCCAGAAGGATCAGGTGAGATGGTGTGTGCGGAGGTACTTTGTAAACTGTAAAGCCCTGTGCAAACGTGACACAGTGTTACTGGTCCAACCAGGAAAAGACTCTTGGAGATTTCCTGGGTTAGTTGCCCTTAGCCGTCCTAGAGCCAGGAGGAGGCTACCCTCTTTTGTAAATTTTATATCTAGTTGATTAACGATGTTGCGGAAGCTACCCTCCTGTAGAACAGAGGTCCCTGATTGTGTGCCCACGCCCCTGACGGATACGCACAGGCTCTGACTCCCGCCTGTAAGCAGGGCTGTGTCCACACGTGGTGGGTCCAGGCTCCCATCCCTCGGCCGCCTGCCTTTTCCTCCCGCTGCGGCCCTGAAGCCGGCTGTCCCCTGGGGCTGCTGACGGCTCGGCCTCAGCTGTACACAGGACCTCTGTCTTCCACCCCTGTTCTCGGATGTAGATGCTGCAATCGGGCCCAACTAGTGGTGTGAGGAGTGAGGGCACCAGAGGCACCCACTGCTCCCAGGGAGTGGAGCCAGAGGACAGACGCCCCTCCTCTGTGACTCCAGGGGCAGTTCTGGGGTGCGTCCCACAGCCCCCGAAGGGCCCTGGCCGGGTGGGGTCCAGCACCCCAACAGGGCCTTTATCTCCTCTCCTTAACCTCACCCCCAATCCTGGGGACCACTTCCTGCACACCAGCCCTTGCTTCCTTGTCCTTTCTTCCAGGAACCCAGGCTTCACCTCTTAGCCAGTGGGCTGCCCCCAAAGATGATCTGGCAGCCCTCCCCCCTTTGCATGGCACCGCTGGGTCCCCATGAGCTTAGTAGGGCCAGGGTTTGACGGAGCTTCCAAATGGCTCGCTGAGTACACAGGCTCAGCAAGGACCAGAGTTTGGCCGAAGCTTTTCCAGCCTTGTCTCCACGGTGGAGGCTGTGGTCTGGCGGAAAGAGCAGAGCTTAGGAGCTAGAAAGTGAGGCTGGGAAACCAGCTCCATCAGTGACTTCTGGGTGAATCTGGGCAGGACACGTAAAGCTCCCTAAGCCTCACTGGCCCCACCTATGAAGTTGGGGCAATAACCCCACCTCACTACGCGCCCGGTGACGGTTACACTAGGTGATGGGGCAGATCTGTCACCTGAAGACTGGTGACTCTGATGGTGGTGATGGGCATCGATGTGCTGCCTGGTGCTTTCTGAGTTTGCGTTCTCCATATAAGGAAGGAGAGACTCTCTCTCTACGTACTCCTTTTCCCTTGATATTTTAAGGCAGTAATAAAAAATTCTGACTCCTTTTACCATTCTTGCTGAATTTCTCTCTTCTCCTCTCTTCCCCCGAGCCTTAATTGACCCTTTATTACTCTCTCGCTCGTTCGTTTTCCATTTCCAATATAGTTCCAGGCGGGTAACTCTAAAGCTACCGCGTGAACCTGTCTAACCATAAATACAACTTGACAAACTATTTCCAAGCAGCCGGTAACATGAGAAGGGAGGCCACAGTCGCTGCTCGTCTCATTGAGCCTCACACCTCCTTTCCACACACACGGCAGACCCCAGGGAAATGATATGATTTTGCTTAGACTTCAGACAATAAAAACTGATCCTCAACCTGGGCACCGACTTTCAGACCTGCCTCTTCTCTCTGCTGCTAGAAAAGTCACGGCCATTATGAGAAGGATGCTGCAGGCCCAGGACAAAGAACCCGGCAACCCACGTCTGCACACAATGTCGTTTGCACCCAGAGATGAATGGGGACTTGGTTTCTCATTATCAGGCCACCGAGTTGAATGGGGGAGGGGGTGTCATCAGGGGAAAGAGATGCAGGCATACAGTTTAAATGATTTTTATTGGAGTAGAGTTGATTTACAAGGTTGTGTTAGTTTGAGGTGTACAGCAAAGTGAATCAGTTATACATGTACATATATCCACTCTTTTTTAGATTCTTTTCCCATATAGGCCATTACAGAGTACTGAGTAGAGTTCCCTGTGCTCTACAGTAGGTCCTTATTAGGTATCTATTTTATGTGTAGTAGTGTGTATGCATCAATCCCAGTCTCCCAAGTTATCCCTCGCCCCTCTCCCCCTTAGTAACCATAAGTTTGTTTTCTACATTTGTGATTCTATTTCTGTTTTATAAATAAGTTCATTTGTACCATTTTTTTAAGACGCCACATATGTAGAATCTACGTAACGAGAGTATTTAATCCTCGCTTAAAATTTTAGGATACCCGCAGATGGTTCCTTCACGTGATATATAGAAAATGTAAGGCTATTGACTTTCCATCACTCTTCCTATAGGTTGTGAGTGACAATGATCCGTTAGGTGTGTCTGAAGAAGCCAAGCTATGTTTACCTCCCGGAGTAGGAAACACTTTTCCTTCTTGCTATCTGTAGGTGACCTGCTTCGTCAACGTGGGGTACAAATTCAATCACATCTTTTTCTTATTAGTTGCTTGAGCCTTCACCTGCCCTTATTAGCAAAAATGTCTGTATTTCCCTTCTGAGGCTGAGGTGGTCCAAGGAAACAGCTCTGAGTCCACTTCCAGGCAGAGGGATGGAGCAGGGGACACACGGCCAGGTCTGCTCAGCTCTCACCACTTCCTGCTGGGCACCCGTTCTGCCGGTCTGACGGCCACCGTCCACTCTGCGCTGGTGCCTGGGCTGCCCCAGGCACCAGCCACGGGGCTGCCCTGCCTGGAACCTGGGGTCACCCCCCATGTGGATCCGCCCCATCCAGGATGGCTCGCCTAAACCCCCAGTCACAGGTCAGCCCTCCAAGCAGCCGGCC
This sequence comes from Tursiops truncatus, assembly GCF_011762595.2. NCBI lineage: Eukaryota > Metazoa > Chordata > Mammalia > Artiodactyla > Delphinidae > Tursiops > Tursiops truncatus. The sequence continues at coordinate 2,247,510 of NC_047042.1, forward strand.
TGGCTGTGCCCAGTCCCACCTCGGCCCCTGACCTCCTGCTGAGCTGGGTCCTTTGCTGGCGGAGGAGCTTAGTCAAAACCCCCATCGGAGGGGCCTGGGGTCCTCATCCCTTCCCTTCCGAAGGCTTTGGGCTCTTTACCTAAATTGGTCCACCCCCTTTCCCCGGGGCTCTGAACCCCTATGGAGGGGATGGTGTCTCAAGTCAAATAAAAAGTCACTCTGTCTTCTGCCTTCTGAGAGATTTTGCTCCAATGTCTCCTGTTTAACAGATATCCTTTCCAAGGTGGATTTCTGCTTCTGCCACACAAAACTGTCGTTGAAGTAATTGAGTAAATAAAGTTTAAAAACCGGGTATTCATTGTTTAAACACTAGTACCTCTGATATGTAAGAGAAAGGTTAGCTTTGCTGAGTCTCTTACTGGCTCCCCCAGGCCTCTCCAACTCTAGCCAACTCTGTTGTCATCCCACACTCTTGCTGTAATGTTCCTGACGTCACCCTAGATGGGGTCCTGTGAACTTCACCCGCACGGAGGGGCACTCGCCCTGCTTCCCTGACCACCCTTCACTGCTTGTGGTCTTGTGGGGAGAAACCCTAAATATGACTCTTGATCTGTTCAGTGCGTCACATGGAAGCCAGGCTGTGGCATGGGCCTCGTCCGGGAATGAGGAAAGACGCAGAGCAGGGGCAGGGGGTGGGGATGGGACTGCAGCCTGGTCATGACTGCCCTTCCCCAGCATCTAGGCTGTCAAAATGCCCAAACCGCTCAGAGAGCAGCCTCCAGCCTCAGGAAACAGGACATCACAGGGTAGTCCACGCTTTAGCCAAAGGGTCAGAGAGAAATCCTGTGAAGGGGAACAATTTCTCACACTGCCCAGGAGCACCCTCCCCTTTTCCCCACAGCTACCGAAATCATCTCCGTTCTTCTAACACCTGTTCAAATGCCAAGTCCCAGAAAAAGCTTCCACCGATTTCCACAGCTTGGGCCATAGTTACTGGAACAGCGAGGCATCTCGCACTCCATCATCTCGGGATGTGTAACAGACACCGAAGACTGGGCCCTAAACAACAAGCACTCATTTCTCCTGGTTCCGGATGCTGGACGTCCAAGGTCAGGGTGCCAGAAGATTTCATGTCTGCTGGGGAGCTGCGTCCTGGTTCGTGGATGGCTGTCTTCTTGTTGTGTCCTCACGTGGCAGGACGAGAGCTAGAGAGCTCCCTGGGGTCTCTTTGTAAGGGTGCTAATCCCATCATGGGGGCTCCACCCTCGTGACCTAATTACCTCCCAAAGGCCCCACCTCCTGACACTGCTACATCATGAGGTTAGGATTTCAATACATGAATTCTGGAAGGGGCTGGGCATGAACATTCAGCCCATAACACACACCAAATGCGTCACACAGATAGCACAGCTAGAGCCCAAAGAGACAATGACAAGTGTTGGCGAGGATGGAGGGAAGCTGGAACCACGGTTCACCACTAGTGGGAAGGCAAAATGGTGCAGCCACTTCGGAAAACAGTCTGGCAGCTCCTCAAATGGTTCAGCACAGAGCTGTGATGTGACCCAGAAACTCTACTCCCAGGCACTGAGCCAAGAGAAATGAAAGTGTGTGTCCCACCAAAGCTGGTACGCGGACCTTCATAGCAGCACTATTCACAACAGCCCCAAAGTGTAAACCGCTCACACGTCCATCCACTGAGGACTGGATAAACAAACTATGGGAAATCACTACAATGGAATACTGTTTGGCAATAAGAGATGGAGTGGCAATGCAGGCACGACGTGGAGGAACCTCAGAAACGTGATGCTAAGTGAAAGAAGCCAGACACGAAAGTCCACATGTTATATGAGTCTTTTTTTTTTTTTTGCGGTACGCGGGCCTCTCACCGCTGCGGCCCCTCCCGCTGCGGATCACAGGCTCCTGACACACAGGCTCAGCGGCCATGGCTCACGGGCGCAGTCGCTCCGCGGCATGTGGGATCATCCCGGACCGGGGCACGATCCTGTGTCCCCTGCATCGGCAGGTGGACTCTCAACCACTGCGCCACCAGGGAAGCCCTATATGATTCTATTGTTATTAAACGTGCAGAATAGGCAAATCTATAGAGACATAAAGTAGATTATTGGTTGCCAGGGACTCGAGGAGGAGAGCTGGGGTGGGAGGGTGTGGTCATTACTAAGGTTCAAAGTTTCTTTTGGGGGTGATGAAATATTTTTAACTTTGATCATGGTGATAGTTTCACATTTCTGTGAATACACTAAAAAAAAACCAACCTGTGCAATTTCAACAGGTGAATTCTCAGGTATGGGATGGTATCTCAATAGAACTGCTACAAATTGAAGTACAGAAGAAAAGAAAAAGAGAAGCATGATACTTATTTATGGCCTGAGCAACAGTGCGGATCTGTTTATTGAGACAGGACGACCCATTTAATGGCACTGAGAGCTAAGAGCTTGGCCATGACCCTGATAAGATGGAGAAACACACTTGCACAGACGTGCCAAGTGTATGGTTGGAGGTGAGAGTCTGGATTTTCAGGGAGAGGCCTGACCAGCAGAGACAGAATTGGGGTAATAAGCATGGGCATGGTGCTTGAATCCACAGAGCTGAAGAGGTTCAGGTGAGGGCAGGTGAAGAAGAGAGCGGTCTGGACCAGAGCCATTGGGCCCACCAATGTTTCAACACCAAGCAGAGAGACTGGAAAGGAAGCTGAGATAAGAGGTAGAGCATGGGCTAAGGGTCCCCAGAGGCCTGCAGGAGAAGCAGATGTAAGAAGGAAATGGTGCTGAATACTGTCAAGAGGTCAAATTAGCTAAGATCTAAATGTGCCCTTTGGGTTGGGCCTGGAGTTCCTCAGTGCCCGGCAAGAGCCGTAGCGGGTGGAGAGCTGGCTGGAAGGGCTGGAACAGAGAGTGCAAAGCACAGCAGTGCTGGGTGACCGGGAACCACCCTGCAGGGAGCATTGCTGGACAACTGAGAGGAGAAGGGCCCAGGGGCAGGAGGGGGATAGGAGACCAAGAGTGGGACTTTTTTTCTTCTTCTTTTAAGATGTGAGGTCCTAAAACATGCATGTATGTGCATGTCCATGATTTAACAGAAGGGAAGTCTTGGGGCAGGATTTCCTCTTTCTTCCTCAGGGGATCTCAGTCTTTGCTCTGAAGACCTTCAACTAATGAGACAAGACCCACCCACATATGGAGTGCAATCTGCTTTACTCCAGATTTAAATGTTAATCTCACCTAAACAAACAAACAAACAAACAATACCCTTCACAGCAGCATCCCCAGTGGTGGTTTTGCCAAAAGCTGCCCAAGGAGCCTAACCAAGCTGGCACATAAAAGTAACCATCACAGCATGTGGAGATGCAGACACTCAGCCTGCGTGATTAACATGGGTGGACCTGTCAGCTGGCTGAGGCCATGCTGCTAATATTTAATACGAGGTAGATTCCAACCTCAGACAATCTCCAGGGCCCTGGCTGGCCCTTCCCCTTTCCCTGGGGTCTTCGGCTGCAAACCTCCACCTCTCTGCTCTCAGGGCTCCCCTTGGGCCTCAGGGGGGTCTCTGTGTTTCTGGTTCACAATGATCTTCACAGGACGTGCTCTTAAGCTTGCTTATTCACCAGCATTACGTGTGAATATACCTTAGACTTAGGACACCTGGACATTCAATCTACAATAAATTTCCTCTAGAACTGCATCAAAATGGGAGAACGTAAGTGTCCCCTGACCACCCCTGCTTTTCCCATCATCCTCCCAGCCAGGACCAGGGCAGCCCTACCCTTCAAGCAACCCCCTGGGGAGCCCTCACTTCCCCAGATCCATCCTGATGGGGGCTGTCAGCTCCTGTCACCCCTCCAGGTTTCTGGAAGTCTCCAGCCTGCTTACGATGAGATCACTGTCAGAGCTTATCCCTCTCAGCCTCAAATCACAGCTAAACGTGAGACTGTCATCTCTAACGACTCTCCCCAGGTTCGAGGCCAACATAGGGAATTATGGTGTAGAAAGGAGAACTTGAAGCCACATCAGCTGGCCCCGCTTCTGGCATCACTCAGCCTCATCAACCTGCAGCCCCTCCTGATTCCAGTGCAGCTGCCATGTCACTGGGCCTCTCCCTTCTTCCTCAGTATGCCCCCCAAACTCCAGCTCCATCTTCGCCCCCATCTGCAGTCACAGAACAAGGTGGGGGGAACAGACGCTTTCTGGTCATCATCCCTGTCACCTGGGCAGAGAAGCCCTCTGCCTCCAGGAAAATAGATGCTTCTCACTACACGTGGATTGTCTTCTTCAGAAGCAACCATACAACAGGAAAGAGCATCAAATCGCTCTGCACCCAAGAACAGAGGACGAACCTCCCCCCCAGACTGATCCAGACCCCAGAGACTGATCCCCACGTGAAAACAGCTTATTTGTCTCTGACCCAGTCAGATGACAAGGCCTGTGGGCTGTGCTCTGTGAACACAGGGGAAGCTGGGACCTGGGAACCAGGCTGTAGGAAGCTCGTAGCCGGGGCAGGAGGTAGGGAAGCTCCCAGGGGCCTGGCCTCCGTGAGTCACACATCAAGCCAGACCCAGGTAGGTGACGGAGCCGAGTTGCTCTGACTCACCGCCACCCCCCGTGGGCACAGGGCTCCTCCTACCCTGCTGGGTGGGCGTATGGAAATGGGCCATGACTAACGGGGGGCTGCCACCAGCCTGGGTGCCGAGTTTTCCAGAGATAAGTGATGTTCTGACTCTAATTTCTTTTCGAGCTCAAAATGTTGCTGGATGTGTGAATGCAGTTTGAAAACTTTACACGTAATTTCCAAGTTACTGAGAACATATTTGAATCACAGATTAAGAAAGCAAGATGGCAAGCGTCTCTTGTGTCTTTACAATAATGAGTAACTGGACTCACAGACACAGAAAACAAACCTACGGTTATGGGGGGAGGTGAGGGATGGATAAACTGGGAGATTGGGATTGGCATATACACACTGCTGTATACAAAATAGATAACTAATAAGGACTTACTGTGTAGCACAGGGAACTCTACTCAATATTCTGTACGGACCTAAATGGGAAAAGAATCTAATGAAGATTAGATATATGCATATATATAACTGACTCACTTTGCTGTACACCCAAAACTAACACAACATTGTAAATCAAATATATTCCAATTAAAAAAAAATCTTTTCCCAATTTCCTTTTTCAAAGGAAGAGAATTGGATGACTCTGCCATGGAACACAGTTCATAATTATTAAAACTGATTTTAAGGAGGAAAAAATGAGCTGGAATTTTCTCTCCCGATCTTCCACTCTTAATGAGCAGCTATGAGCAAATGTAACTACAAGTTTGTCACCGGTAAAGCTATGTCTGTAGAACATCGTTTTCCAGGATAAATGATGAATGCCCTTCCTATAAACTAATGATGAAAAATCTGAAAGTGAAATCAAGAAAACACTCCCATTTACCATTGCAACAAAAAGAATAAAATATCTAGGAATAAACCTACCTAAGGAGACAAAAGACCTGTATGCAGAAAATTATAAGACACTGATGAAAGAAATTAAAGATGATACAAATAGATGGAGAGATATACCATGTTCTTGGATTGGAAGAATCAACATTGTGAAAATGACTATACGACCCAAAGCAATCTATAGATTCAATGCAATCCCTATCAAACTACCACTGGCATTTTTCACAGAACTAGAACAAAAAATTTCACAATTTGTATGGAAACACAAAAGACCCCGATTAGCCAAAGCAATCTTGAGAACGAAAAATGGAGCTGGAGGAATCAGACTCCCTGACTTCAGACTATACTACAAAGCTACAGTAATCAAGACAGTATGGTACTGGCACAAAAACAGAAAGATAGATCAATGGAACAGGATAGAAAGCCCAGAGATAAACTCACGCACATATGGACGCCTTATCTTTGATAAAGGTGGCAGGAATGTACAGTGGAGAAAGGACAGCCTCTTCAATAGGTGATGCTGGGGAAAATGGACAGATACATGTAAAAGTATGAGATTAGATCACTCCCTAACACCATACACAAAAATAAGCTCAAAATGGATTACAGACCTAAATGTAAGGGCAGACACTATCAAACTCTTAGAGGAAAACATAGGCAGAACACTCTGTGACATAAATCACAGCAAGATCCTTTCTGACCCACCTCCTAGAGAAATGGAAATAAAAACAAAAATAAACAAATGGGACCTAATGAAACTTCAAAGCTTTTGCACAGCAAAGGAAACCATAAACTAGACCAAAAGACAACCCTCAGAATGGGAGAAAATATTTGCAAATGAAGCAACTGACAAAGGATTAATCTCCAAAATTTACAAGCAGCTCAATAACAAAAAAACAAACAACCCAATCCCAAAGCGGGCAGAAGACCTAAATAGACATTTCTCCAAAGAAGATATACAGACTGCCAACAAACATATGAAAGAATGCTCAACATCATTAATCATTAGAGAAATGCAAATCAAAACTACAATGAGATATCATCTCACACCTGTCAGAATGGCCATCATCAAAAAATCTAGAAACAATAAATGCTGGAGGGGGTTTGGAGAAAAGGGAACATTCTTGCACTGCTGGTGGGAATGTGAGTTGGTACAGCCACTATGGAGAACAGTATGGAGGTTCCTTAAAAAACTACAAATAGAACTACCATATGACCCAGCAATCCCACTACTGGGCATATACCCTGAGAAAACCATAATTCAAAAAGAGTCATGTACCAAAATGTTCATTGCAGCTCTATTTACAATAGCCTGGAGATGGAAACAACCTAAGTGTCCATCATCAGATGAATGGATAAAGAAGATGTGGCATATATATACAATGGAATATTACTCAGCCATAAAAGGAAACAAAATTGAGCTATTTGTAATGAGGTGGATAGACCTAGAGTCTGTCATACAGAGTGAAGTAAGTCAGAAAGAGAAAGACAAATACCATATGCTAACACATATATATGGAATTTAAGAAAAAAAAATTGTCATGAAGAACCTAGGGGTAAGACAGGAATAAAGACACAGCCGTACTAGAGAATGGACTTAAGGATATGGGGAGGGGGAAGGGTAAGCTGGGACAAAGTGAGAGAGTGGCATGGACATATATACGCTACCAAACGTAAAATAGATAGCTAGTGGGAAGCAGCCGCATAGCACAGGGAGATCAACTCGGTGCTTTGTGACCACCTGGAGGGGTGGGATAGGGAGGGTGGGAGGGAGGGAGATGCAAGAGGGAAGAGATATTGGAACATATGTATATGTATAACAGATTCACTTTGTTATAAAGCAGAAACTAACACACCATTGTAAAGCAATTATGCTCCAATAAAGATGTAAAAAAAAAAATGATGAATGCCCTGTTCAAGTCTGTTAATTGCCAGGCATCTCTTCACAATGGACATCAAGTGGAAAGACAGTAGTATGGGTCCTGATCCTTCTTTGCTCAACTGTCTGTTGTAAACGGGCAGGAACCCACCTGTGATTCGCTGAACATGGTAAACATGCACAAAGTTTGATTACGCAAATGAATGAGTAGTGGCTGATTTTACACTGGGTGATGTGCACTTTTTGCTTCTGTTTTATGAAGGAATGTCAAGCTCGATTTCTCAAGGACCGTAAGGTCTTCAGTCTGGTCTGCTGCAAGTGTGCTGTAGGAACCCCCACCTTAGCCAGAGGGAGCCCCTCCTCACTCTGTATGGCCCACTTCTCTCTTCCATCCTTTGCCTCCCCTGTTCCCCCAGCCTCGAATCTCAACCATTCGAACCTTAATCTCTAAAGGTTACTCATTGTCTGCTTCAAGTTCACATTTTCTTTCCCCTGAGATTTGCATAGACATTTTCCTTTTCTTGTTTGGGCTGTAACTCATGTCATCCTCCACTGAACTCCCAAATGTGTCATCACCGTGCTGGGCATTTTGTGCACGTGACTTCTTTCAGGTGAAATGAGACATGTGGGCAGCTCACGGGGGTGTACATGCGGAAGCTGTGGGGCATGTGCTGGGGGAATTGGAGAGAGAGCAGGAGATCCTGTGGGTCTCTGATGGACACTTTGGGCAGGGCCTCAAAATGTTGGAAGGATGCGGACCTGTGAGGGAACAGCGTGAGGCAAGGGAGCGGGGGGGCGGCCTGTCCAGGTGTGGAGAGCAGCAGGTGTGGCCACAGGAGGAGAGGAGAGAAGCCCATGGGGGCCGGAGTTTGAACGTAAAGCCACATGGATGCTTTCTGCTGGATGGGGGAATTTCAGTGTTCACCTCCTAGAGTAAGAGGTCCAATCTTTCTTTTGAAACACAGGGGTAATGAGAAAAGTGTCATTTGTGGAACCACATGTGTTCAGGTTTGTTGACTGTTTATTAGCTGAGGGATGTTGGATAAATTCACTCATCTTATTTCCACCCCCAGGTCTTCCGGGTCTTCTGGGGTGAGATGGAGGTAGGAACACGCATTTCACGGGGTGACATGTGCGTGAAATGGGACGGCACAGACTGGTGCCAACAGGATGCCCAGTAAATCTCTCTGCCCAGCCTGGCCTATGTCCCCAGGCTGTGCTGCCTGATACCGAATTGCAGTGAAGAAAGAATGCGAGGTTTAGCCCAGATAAGCCAGTATAGGGTGAGCAGATGTCACTTTGAGGTTTTTAACTGAGTGGAACTTTTGATGCAGGAAAACAAGGTAAAAATTTCCCAAGGGGTTTCTACAAGATTTCCAGCACTTCCTAAATTAGCCCCAACCAGTAAAACCACGAGCGAAGACCTCCTGGCAGGGCCCGCACGGCCATTTCCAGTCCCAACCGAAAGCAGGAAGCCTTGAGACAAGTCATAACTCAACTCTTCAGTTGGCTTCCAAAATTATCCACGTTCAGATCCCTGGGCATTTACGCCAAAGATCAGGAGGTATTCTGATTTTATCTGTTCCAGATTATCGACTTGTTTTTGACCAAACCAATTGCAGATGCACTTCTAGCTACTGGAAATATTTTTACATCTTCCTCATTACTGACACAGGCTAAGCACGATCTCTCCCGATGAGCGTTCCCTGAAGCTGGCAGGAGCCCCTCTAAGCCGGAGCTCGTGTGCTGTGAACCTGGGAAGGGGATGAAAGAAAACCCTGCCCTTTGGATCAGAGTCCCCTGAGTGCCATTCCCTGCCTCGTCACTTATTCGCTGGGTGACCTTAACAAACTGTTTTAAATTTGCTGTCTTGGCTTCCTATTCTATAAAACAAAGAAGCTCCACATCCATTAGGACAACTACTATCAAAAAAAGAAAGTGTTGACAAGGAGGTGAGGATGTAGAGATTGGAAACTTTTCACTGCTGTGGGGATGTACATGGTGCAGTCACTGTGGGAAACAGTACAGCAGTTCCTCACAAAATTGAACAGACAATCAATCAGGACTAACCATGCCTGGATATTCTCCAAAGAATTGGAAGGACTGTCTCAAAAATTATTTGTATACCATGTTCATAGCAGCATTATTCACAATAGCCAAAAGGTAGAAACAACCCAAGTGATGGATGAATAGATAAACAATGTGGTATGTGTGTATATATATATACACAACAAAATATTTCAGCCTTAAAAAGGAAGGAATTTCTGACACACTACAACATGGATGGACTTTGAGGACGTTATGCTCAGTGAAGTGTCTGTTGCAAAAGACAATACTGTAAGGTTACATCATATGAAGCACTTAGTGAAATCCATAGAGACAGAAAGGAGAATTGGGGAGCCGGGGCTGTGGAAGGATAAGGGATGGGGCATCGGTGTTTAATGGGGACAAAGTTTCAGTTTTCGATGAAGTCCTGGAGACAACGTGGTGATGGTTGCACAACATGTGAATGTACTTAATGCCATGGAGTGTACATAGTAGGGCGGTTCCTTAAAAACCTAAAAATAGAGCTACCATTGATTCTGCAATCCTACTTCTCGGCATATATCCATAGAAACTATAATTCAAAAAGATACTGCACCCCAATGTTCATAGCAGCACTATTTACATAGCCAGACATGGAAACTACCTAATGTCCATCAACGAAAATGGGTAAAGAAGATGTGGTACATATAGACAATGGAATATTACCCAGCCATAAAAAGAACTAAATAATGCCATTTGCAGCAACATGGATGGACCTGGAATTATCATACTAAGTGAAGTAATCAGAAGAGAAAGACAAATACCATATGATATCATTTATATGTGGATCTAAAAATAATACAGATGAACTTATTTATGAAACAGAAACAGACTCACAGACCTAGGAAAACAAACTTATGGTTACCAAAGGGAGGGAGAAGAAGGGATAAATTAGATTGGGATTACCAGATCACACTACTATATATAAAATAGATAAACTACAGCTCCTACTGTACCACAGGGACCTATACTCAATATTTTGTAATAACCCATAAGGGAAAAGAATCTGAAAAAACTGTATAACTGAATCACTCTCCTATAACCCTGAAACAAACATGACACTATCAATCAACTATACTTCAAAAAATAAAAAAATAAAGAAGTTTTAAAAATGTTAAATAGTAATTTCATGTTATATGTATGTTAACACAACATTTTTAAATGGAGAAGCTCCTTTTTTCATGAACGGTGTTTAGTCATTACGGTTCTTCTTTATCAGAAATCCTGTCCTAATTCATGCTTATATTCCAGGCAAGCACCACATCCGTACAGGTGGTCGCAGACGTGCTGCCTGCTGACTTGGCAGATTTCAGCGCATGGAAAGCCTCTGGCTCTGTCTTTAGGGCAAGGAACCTTTCCCGGCAGGGGTTTCGGCTGTAGTGGTCCAGTGCCCGATGGTCCTTCCAGCCTCTGGACACTTGGACATGCTGCAGTTTCTGGCTTCTCTGTGAGGAAAACTCAGGCCTGGAGCCCAGATGGTGATGCAGGACGTCTGGCCTCCTCCCTTTTCCTCGCTATATTCCTGTATTGTGCTATTCTCTCTCTCTTTCTTCTTCTGCTCTTTTGGCTTTACATGAATGATTCTCCCTCCTGCAATTCTTTGATCAAGATCAACAAGCCAGGTGGGAATGTCTCCATCTTTATCAATAGATTTAGTTAAGGGCTTCCCTGGTGGCGCAGTTGTTGAGAGTCCGCTTGCTGATGCAGGGGACGCGGGTTCGTGCCCCGATCCCGGAGGATCCCACATGCCGCGGAGCGGCTGGGCCCGTGAGCCATGGCTGCTGAGCCTACGTGTCCGGAGTCTGTGCTCTGCAACGGGAGAGGCCACAGCAGCGAGAGGCCCGCGTGCTGCAAAAAAAAACAAAAACAAAAAAAAAACAATAGATTTAGTTAAGATGGAGGGAGTAGAACGACTGGGTAGCCGTGGTGCCAAAGGAGGAAAGGGCTGTCCCAGGAGAGGAAACACCCTTTTGAGTAATGACTTGAGATTATAGACCTGCCAGAGCACTGATCCTAAGTCAATGACTCCGTTTCTCTTTGGAAAATGTTCATTAAATCCTTCTGAGACTGGCAGAGAGTAATAGACATTTAGAAAACTGTGGACATGTTTCGTTATGTCACTTTGGGGAACGGGATGAAATCAAGTGACATATGTTTTCTTTGAATTATCAGATAATTCCTCCACTCCAGTTCATCTTCATGAGCCTTTTCATTTTCTACTTCTTAGGGAATCTTTGCATGTACCTCTGCATAGTCACAAGCCATTTGTCATTTGTTTTCTGGGGCAGAGATGATCCAGCTTCCTGCAAGTACTTTGGAACATGGTTTGCCAGTATTTCCCTCCTCTGAAGGGGTGGGCATGGCAGTGCCACTGATGCTGTAAGAACCCTGGGTCGGCGTGAACCCCAGTGACCCCCTCCTGCATTCCCCACCTGTGTCGTCTTTTTTCCCCCTTGCAGCGGGCAGGCGTGCTTGTGTGATCCACAGCATAAAGTAAAGGTTTGGGGCTTCTGAGGTTAAGGCATGGAAGCTCTGACTTCCCTCCCTCACTCCTTCTGCCCTCTGCCTCCCCGACCCCTGTGATGGATCGAATCCTCCCGCCCTAGCCTCGTGCTTAGACGTGGATGCTTCAACCTCTTCCAATGACTGCATCCCTGACCAACAATTCACTGCAATTTTTAAACCTCCCTCAGATTTCTTTAAGTTGCTAATTTGGGGACACGTTTTTACCCACGCAGATGAGTAGTCTACCGACACCATGAGCGTTTTCTGCCCTCACATCTCAGGTTGTGCAGTTTCTTGGCAGAAGAGCAGCAGTGTGGGTCTCATGATGAGAGTTTTGGACTCACAATAGTTTTTTAGTTCCCATTCAGTAAAGCCAACAGGAGCCCAA